>NC_056734.1:2406064-2418564 GCF_019279795.1 Protopterus annectens | reverse complement strand
TGCTATTTTTTTTTTTTTTGACTGAAATATAAAATGTAGTGTAAGGGCTGGCTATAGAGGGAAATGATGACTGTGGATATGCAGGGCAAATAATACAGTTTCTGGTAGTGTAGAGGGAAATGTCAAATTCTTATCAACTTTTCTTGTATACTTCATAAAAGTGAGGGGCTGTATAAAATACCTCCTCAAGGCTGGGCCAACAAGACTAGTACAGCGGTTAATGAAAGAAAGGGTTGGGCAAAGTCAGTTGATGTTGATTTGGTGAACTTGCATTCTGGGTATGGGGAAGCACTATACATAGGCTTTCATTATTTAGAACTGGGTCCCTAAGATCAGCTCTCAGAAGGTTGATCATTGGAGCAGAAGAGGATGGGGGATTTCTAATGTAGGAGACAGCTCTTTCTAGCCCAGCAGTGAGGGCACTATTATGAGAGAAGAGGGTAAGGAATGGAGATGATTTTCTCAGTGTAACATGAAATGCGGGAAAAATAGCACTGATTTTAAAAGTGAAAAAAACATGTGTCTTATGTTCTGTCATGGTATGAATATAGTCTCTGGTAGCCAGTTTATTTTCTGAGACTCATTTGTGTGATTCCCTGAGTAGTGAGACTGATTGACTGCAAATGTAGACTTACATATACCCAGTCCAAGATTTCTGTTTCATGGAATATTCCCTTTTTTTGATCTGTGGTGATCTCAGAGTTGGCATATATCAGCTCAGGGGGTGTGGGGGCTTGTCTCATGCAAAATCAACTTTAAAGAAGAACATATTTGTTTGACATCTGCTGTTCTCCTTTGTTTTTGGACTTTTCTTGTAATTTCAGGGCTTATAATTACAAGATTTAAAATTACAATAGGAAGTAGGGGGGAGAAATAAGAAAGCAAGGACTGACAATATAGGGCAGGTGTTCTGTAGTTTCTTTTAATATTTTTGTAAATACAGTTGACATATTTTTTGAATGGACCATGAGGATGAAAATTGCTGTATTTCAGATACGATAGCTGTTTTGCACTCAGAGGTAAAATTTATGTGAAATATGTTCTTAGTTTGGGTTTTAAATAAATTTGTACAAGTATTGATTCATGTGTATCCGGTGCAGATTATATATGTGTCTACATAATGATTGTAGGATTGAACTTATCTAATACAACAAAAATCACTGCCACTAATTGTTTCAGCCACGTACAGAGAAATGGCCTCTTAGCTATATTTTCACAACATTCAGTAACAGTGACCGTAAAACAGCTTGAAGGGAAAGGTGACATAAGAAAAGATTCTTGTGGACTTTTATAGGATAGGAAAGAACAGGTGCTAATGTTTGATGATTGTGCTTAGGAGGTCATTTAAGAAGAGAAATTTGCAGGACTTAGTATAGCAAACGATTTTTTTTTTTTGATATAGTAAAGGGGTGGGTTAAGAATAAAATGCATTTTTCCTAGCTTAACACAGATATAAAAACCTTTTCTCTGTATGTTTTTTTTCTGTCCTCTTGCCTGCTGACTTTCTATTCCCATTGGAGCAAGAGCTGTTGTGCTCTTTCATTCTCATTCAGTGTGAGAGCCGTTGGAGTCCGGTCATTTCTTATTTGGTGAGACAGGTCCACGGCATGGCTGATAACAAGGCAGGCATGAATGGATTTTATTCAGTCCCTAATCTCACTCCAGTGATTATGACATAGGTACCTGCATCACAATGGAAGGCTACAAGTACTCCTCAAACAGGAGAATGAACATGGGCTCTGAAAGAGTTACCAAGATTATGACTTGGGTATTTATGCCCACACCCCTTGTACAGCTGTGGACTAGGTATTGAAACTAGCTTTTGACTATCCTGGAGTGGCAAAGCTGACAGCTGGGTAGCCATCAAACTCCAACAGTGGCCAAGTGGGCCAGCAAAAAAGCTATGCCTTTCGCACCCTGCAAGCCACTTATTCCAACATCCAAACTCCTAACTGAAATTGAGTTGTCAGTGCTACAGTCAGGGCTCTATCACAGTGCAGCACAAAACCAGACAACAGATATCAAAATCTTGCAAAATTGTTAGCCAATAGGTTACATAAGGTCCTCGATGATTTGTTCGAGAAGTAGCCAATGGCTTTGTAAATCTGAAATCCCTGGCAGTGTATTGGTGAAGCTTGTTGGTCAAGGTGGAGAAATAGAAGTGAATAGAGAGGCATTGATGTATATGATATACAGAAGAGAATGGAGAGGCATAGATCTATATGATATACAGAAGACTTGCTTTGGTGACATAGGATGCTTGGAGAGGATTGTGAGATGTTATCAAAGGTGTGTAGAGGGTCTTTACAGGAAATTGAAAGTCACTGTGAGAGTGTTGCTTGGACGCTTTGATATAGGCATTGGAATGAATCAGTGATGTTCATCCTCACTGTTGTTGATTTGACTAATGGAGGTTTTAATAATTAGGATGGAGGCTGTAATAGGAAAGGACGGGCATATTTTACATATTTGTTTATTACTGTATGTTGATCTTTGAAAGAGCAGTGGAAGATATGAAAAAGGATTCAGAAGTATTTTTAGAGTTAGGATATGTATTGGGCTTTAACCCTCACCCAAGGAATCAGTAATCTGGGAGGAGAGTACTGGGGGTAGTAAATGAAACTGTGACTGCTTTTGCTGTGGAACTGTCAAAGTACTTGCAGATGCAAGCAGGTAATGGGGTGAAGGATACTATGGTGCTGAATTACTGAAAGGTGATGGAGAAGGTGACACACATACTAAGCAGATGATGGAAGGAACCCTTGAGTATGGTAGGTAAGTTAGCAGTGGTAAACCAGGAAGTAGTCTCCAAGTTAATTTATGTCATACTGCATATTAGTGTAGATGGAAAATAGAGTTAGAGTAAAAACTGCATAGGATGATGAGGTCATAGATCTGGAGCACAGGCGGCACAGAATTATTAGAGTTAGCCTCAGAGTAGGGCCTAAGTGGTAAGGCCCTCCAAAGCTATACAGAGTTTGAATACTGCACAGTAGTAGACATGGATATAACAAGCAGGATGCAGTTCATATTTTCTGGTTGCATAAATCTGTGTAACCAGTTTATCAGCTTCCTTCATAACTCCCTCCAAGATTTGGCCTAGTTTGAAGGGAAAGAGGTAAGAGGCTGAATTGAGACCAGCAGGACAGATGTGGTACTACTAGAAAATGCACAATAAGTAGTTGAAAAAAGAATGGGGAAATATGAAAGACACCAGTCACCCATTCACTTTTGCGGAAGAATTTGCAATGCAGGTAAGTTCAGTGAAGACGTGGAAGTGATTGGTTAGTTTGTATATGTCTGTATGTGTACGTGTGTGTGTGTGTGTGTGTGTGTGTGTGTGTGTGTGTGTGTGTGTGTGTGTGTGTGTGTGTGTGTTGAAGCATGTGTGTTGGTGAATGGGTGAATATTTTTTTTTTTTGCAGAGTGATATGCACAAGTGATTTATCTAAAGTCAATACAAGTGATAATTGCAAAGAGATGTATTACTAAATATATGCAGAACTGATGAAAATATAATAATTTATGCATACAAATGATTTATACTAGGCTATAAAAAGTGTTTTTTTTTCTGTAAAAAGAGTCTCTTTTTACCAATTTTATAGATATTCGCTATTTTAGTAACATTTTCACAAAATTATTTATGCGTATCAATGCAATGTAATTACTGCAGAATAAAGAGGCTAGTTTTGGTTATGTAAGGAAGCAATTTATTCAGTGTGAATCTAGAAATATTAATAAATTATCAACAGTGACACTGGTTTGTTTTAAAGGACTTATTACCTAACATGATACAAATACTTAATTAAAGGTATGGGGTACAGATAGTTGCAGAACACTTATTCAAAGTTCATCTGTTCATGGCCAAATGTGTAAACAAAAGTTTGTAAAAAACACTGACAATGTTTTCTGTGGAAGGCTTTGCCTCTCACATACTGAGTGCTCCTAGCAACTCCCTGTTTAATATAAAAAATTCAGAAGATTCTGCACCTTGTTGACTATTATACACTGCCCTCAAAAAATATAAGCTTATGCAACTGGTCACAGACAAAAGCACCATAAAGTGGTCAGGAAACAATCATTTGTTTTTATTATGCAATCTGTATCCATTCCACTGTCCTTTTTGTTTCATCCATAATGTTTTAGACAGCTGTATTAGTGCAAAACAGCCTTCCTTTTTCATAAAAAAGAAAAAAAGAAAGAAAAAAAAATCCTCTGAGACACTCAAGATTCCTTTCTCAGAAGACTCTCAACAGACAAAATAAGTATATAAAAGATTCCACAATGCAGTAACTGTGTACAATATCTACAGTATTGCTCCTTCGGGTCTATATTAGAACATCGAAGTTTCAAAACTTTGAATGTTCTAATATCGACCCGTATTCAGCGAATGGTGAAAATATCGACGCTACAGAAAACCAAATTTTTTCCTAGGGAAAGAATTTGGTTGTCCATTTCTGTTGCTTTGGTATTTTCAGTGCTGTGGTGGAAAGTTACGGGTTGAGTTCAGGTAAGTGTGCGATTGAGCCCAAGTTAGGTTAGTTAGGGTTGGGGTGTGGGTTAGGTATGTGTGCGATTGTGTGGATGTGAGGGTTATGGCTGGTTATGTGAGTTAGGGTTAGGGCGCAAGTCAGGTATGTGTGCGATTGTGTGGACGTGAGGGTTAGGGTGGGTTAGGTGAGTTAGGGTTAGGGCGCGGGTCAGGTAAGTGTGCGATAGTGACGGACCTTAGGGTTAGGGTTTGGGTTAAGGTAAGTGGATAGTTAGTGTTGTATGTATAGTTTAGTGTAGGGTTAGGTGTTAGATTTTAGGTGTATGTGTGTGGATTGCTATTTGTTTGGTGTGCTTGTGTTGTGTGCATGTGTTTTGGAACAGTGAATTTTTTCCCTAGGAGAAAATTTGCTGTTCTGTATGCTCGATGTTTTCAGCTTTCGCTGAATAGGGGTCGATATTAGAACATTCGAAGTTTTGAAACTTTGATGTTCTAATATACACCCGAGCTGATTTTGGTCATTACACAGACCGGCCCTCTTTCCATATGTTTAGATGAGCTCAGATCCAAACACTACAGAGCTGATTACAGTAATTATTGGTTAGTATTTCTGTGACTACAGTCATCTTCTTGTCCTAATTAATGCTTGCTGTTTTCAGTCATCTTTTACATATTTATGTGGAAAAAGTTTAGAATGTTTTGCCATGAGAGGACAAATTTAAGAAAATTATAAATATAACTGTTTTGCATTTACAATAGTTGCTGGCAGCCAAACATCCCTAATTGTTAGGTACAATTTAAAATCTCAGTAGTCAGTCTAGAACATTACCTTCTCCTTATGCACAGAGAGAGCTTTGGAGAGGTAAAATAAGTAATGTACCCCATACTGTGAGGCAGCTGTAGTACTTGGCAACAGCTGTTATGAACTTGTTCAGTTTTGCTTCCCTACAAAGCACAGTATCACTCTGATCTCATCTGCAGCTTGCATCCAAACAGTTGCTTTTGAAAAGCAAAAGATTGTCTGGCTGTCCTTTCATCTCTGATGGACCCTCAGTATCAATTTTCTTAAGTAAACAAAATAAATGCATTTGCATAAGTGGAGGGTAAGAAAAAAAATGGAATGCCATGGCAAGAAGCCAGAATTATCTTGCACCTAGACTCCCATGTGAAAGTGCTGCAATGAGATCTCATGTTGTTCACATAAACTGCCTACCACAAACCGGAGTTTTATAGATTCTGGCTGTCATACTGACACTTGTTTTGCTGGTACTACTCTATCATCTTGCACTTCAAGACACGTTTCATTTAGTGCCAGAAATAAGTTATTATTTTATTTATTCTACTTTATTAAATGGGTAAAATCTCATTATGGCAAAAGTTACCTTCTGGTGAGACATAGGGAGAAAAACTCCGTTTCAGAAATCCAGTGGCATTGTTTATTAGAGAAAACAATCAAGCAGTCTTGGGGAAATGAGAGGGCACTGGACTAACCTAAGGATATCCATGTAGTCATGATGAACAACAGATACCACAGAGATGACATCCCAGTGCCAGAACTAAACACCGGACATTAGAAAGCACTGTGCTACCACTCCTTCTTAATAGAACTGCAGAAGAGCAAGTAGGACATATTTCTTTCTGGGTAGTTTGCAAAGCATTTATTTGCTATATTTAATCTGAGAAGTCATTTATACTTATTGATACAGCTATCCTCTGAGTAAAACTAAAGACGATTTCTAGTATTTCTTCAGTTATCAGACCCCGTACCCTCTGACCATCAGGCACTGTCCTCTTTCAGATTATTGTTCATCTTTATTTGTAGCCTCAAAAAACACTAGGAAGTAGACGGAGCAGCCAAGGAATGTGGCCATCATCCATTAAGAGGTTAGAAGATTTTTCAGTACTTTAACAGCCCTCCTCACTTATTCAACAAACACACTGCCATGCTGGCTATGTGAAGTTGCTGTAGGTGTGACCATCCACACCTGTGAAGCTCAGTTAGCGATAAGTCACTGCTTGGCAGGGCTTACACTAATTTCAGCTTTAGCTTTACTTACACACATAGTCTAAAACTCTTTACATAAGAATAAATAAAGTGTGAAAATTACAAACTGTAATAAATAAATGCACATTATTAGGATTTTTAATCTTTGTCTAAAACAGATGCACTCTGAGTACTGCAAACAATGCAAGTTTGCAAACACTGACCTTGCTTGTAAAATGAAACCAATTAGAATGCAAAACAGAGCTCTTTTTTAATGCATTCATTGAATTATCACTTAAGACATAGATAAACAAAGAAAACAAACCATATTAACATGTTCCCAATTACAAACACTATATATTGTGTTTTCTATAACTATCATCAATTCAACTTTACATAAATTGCTCTATTACTGCCTCCACTTAAACCCTACTCCTCCTCCAAAACATTATTCTGCATGTATTGTTCCCACGATTCCCATTTTTTCCTATGTAATTTGATCCTACCTTTTTCTAAAGATCCCACTTCAAGTACTTTTATCTCTGTTACAATATTCAATAATTCAAATACAAACAAAACAGAGCTCTAAGTAACAGTAAAATGAAATCAAAATGTAATAGTCCAAGACTGGGTATACCCACATTAATATTTTATAATCCACTTATTGTTGCATGAGCATAGTTTAGGACATTGTGTAAAAAACAGCTGGCAAGCTTTTATTCAATCATCATAGCTAAGAAATGAAAAACTAATCAGCAGATCATTTTTTTGGATCCAGGATATTCTGTGAGCAAACATTGGTGTAAACCTTCAGTAAAAGTATTAAATATACCACCATAAAACCTCAAATCCCTGGGTCAAGCCATTCAATAATGACACAAAAACGTTTGTGCTTCTGATTTTCTGAAATGAATGGGTCACGCACATTTGGTCAAAGTCTGTAAGACATTCAGAAAGCAGACAAGTTCAGAAAATGAAGTAAGAAACAAAGCTCAGATATCCACAGCATACTAAACAGAAGACAACAACAAAACAGCTTTCTAATTTAAAATGTGGCCACTTAAAATAATTCTGGCACTAAAAACACTGATATTCCATTTTCACAAGTAAAATTTAATTTAAGAATTTGACGGAAGTTGTCATTGACAGCCTTCTGCACAACAGTCTAGTATCTGGATTCAGTGGCATCATACTTCTCTCAATCTAACATTTTAATGTGTGTGTGTGTGTGTGTGTGTGTGTGTGTGTGTGTGTGTGTGTGTGTGTGTGTGTGTGTGCGTGTGTGCGTGTGTGTGCGTGTGTATGTGTGTGTGTGCGCGCGCGCGCACGTGTGTGTGCATGCGTGTGTGTTTCTGTGTGTGTGTGTGTGCGTGTGTGTGCGTGTGTGCACGCGCACGTGTGTGTGTTTGTGTGCGTGTGTGTGTTTGTGTGTGTATATGTGTGTGTGTGTGTGTGTGTGTGTGTGTGTGTGTGCGTGCATGTGTGTTTGTGTGTGTGTGTGTGTGTGTGTGTGTGTGTGTGTGTGTGTACGCGCATAACCGGGGAAATTAGTGCTCTCTAATCTATCATCAAGTATTCTTGACTGGAATGGAGTGTTGGCACTTGTACCAATTTGCAGTCCTGTAGTGGTACTTTTACGGAGTCACTCTTCCCCAGGATGGGTGCGCCAACATCAATGCTCATTCCTGCCTATCTCTAACTGGCTCCTTCTGCTCTAGGATCATGAACTGAACTGAACATGAGTCATCAAGGGTGTTGTCTGGGCTCCACTCATCTATGCTACAGAGCCCTAATATTTCTTTGTTATTAATTTCAGTTAACGTTAAGTCTAACATAATTTCATAACTCTTTTTTCTTTGTTGCATCATTCTGCTCTTTTTCACTCCCCACTGGCACTATTCAGCTCCAGCTTTAATCCCACACTCTAGCCACCCTCTCCTGAATACCAGAATTATTCCTTTTTGGGTGATCTCAGATATACTCCTTTGCCAGACAATCATCCTGACTTCTTAGAGGGAAAAGACTTGCAGTTACTAAATTCTATGTTCATGAACTGATGAGTCAGCCATGGAGCTGTTTTTGAAAGGTGAAGTCATCACACTTTGGCTGGCTGGTCAGAATGATGTGAAATGTTATCAGTTCATACAGCCTAGAAAACTATGTGTCAATGGCTAGAAATTGTACTACCTCCTCCCTCTCAGCAGGTGGAAACCTGCAAGCTCCCTGGCCTTCACCAGCAGTCACACAGGCTATGGTAAAGCCCACGCTGCTGGCCACTTGATAAAGTTTGCTTCTTAAATGTAGCTTCACTCATCATCATCTTCTTTCGGCTGTTCCCGTTAGGGGTGGCCACAGCAGATCACCTGTTTCAATTTCTTCCTGTCCTCTGCATCTTGCTCTGTCACACCAACCACCTGCATGTCCTCTCTCACCACATCCATAAACCTTATCTTAGGCCATCCTCTTTTCCTGTTACCTGGTAGCTTCATCCTTAGCATCTTTTTCCCAATGTACTCAGCATCCCTCCTCAGCACATGTCCAAACCAATGTAATCGTGCCTCTATGGCTTTGTCTCCAAACCTTCCAACCTGGGCTGACCCTCTAATATACTTATTCCTAATCCTGTCCACCCTCGTCACACTCAGTGCAAATCTTAACATCTTTAATTCTGCCACATCCAGCTCAAACACCTGTCTTTTTGTCAATGCCACTGTCTCCAACCCATATAACATAGCTGGTCTCACTCCCCTCTTGTAGACCTTCCCTTTCACTCTTACAGGTACTTGTCTGTCACAAATGACTCCTGACACTTTTCTCCACCCACTCCATCCTGCATGTACTCTCTTCTTCACCTCTCTTCCACACTCACTGTTACTCTGAACTATTGACCCCAAGTATTTAAACTCATCCACCTTCGCCACCTCTACTCCTTGCATCATCACCACTCCTCTGTCCTCCCTCTCATTCACACACATATATTCTGTCTTAGTCCTGCTGACCTTCATTCCTCTTCTCTCTAGAGCATATCTCCACCTCTCCAGGGTCTCCTCCTCCTGTTTCCTACTCTCACTACATATCACAATGTCATCTGCAAACATCATAGTCCATGAGGACTCCTGTCTGATCTCGTCTGTCAACCTGTCCATCACCATTGCAAATAAGAAAGGGCTCAGAGCTGATCCTTGATGCAACCCCACCTGCACCTTAAACGCATCCGTCACTCCCACCACAGATCTCACCACTGTCACACTGCCCTCTTACATATCCTGTACCACTCTTACATACTTCTCTGGCACTCCTGACTTCCTCATACAATACCACAACTCCTCTCTAGGCACCCTGTCATATGCTTTCTCCAAGTCTACAAAGACCCAATGCAACTCCTTCTGACCTTCTCTGTATTTCTCCAATAACACTCTCAGAGCAAACATTACATCTGTAGTGCTCTTTCCCGGCATGAAATCATACTGCTGATCACTAATCATCACGTCCCTTCTTAACCTTGCTTCCACTACTCTTTCCCATAACTTCATGCTGTGACTGATCAATTTTATCCTTCTGTAGTTACTGCAGCTCTGCACATCACCCTTATTCTTAAAAATCGGTACCAAAACACTTTTTCTCTATTCCTCAGGCATCCTCTCACTTTCCAAGATTTCATTAAACAATCTGGTTAAAAACTCCACTGCCATTTCACCTAAACACCTCCAAGCTTCCACAGGTATGTCATCTGGGCCAACAGACTTTCCATTATTCATTCTCTTCATAGCTATCCTTAGTTCCTCCTTGCTAATCCATTGTAAATGTAGCTTCATTATTTATGGAAAATATCATAACTTAAAATGTAGTCCAATTGTATATAAGCTTTTCTTTTACACTTGAGATGTGTAGGTCTTTTTGGTAACAACAGACAGCTATAATATTTAACATTTCTGTGTGGAGCGATCAGCCAAAGAACAGACAGCCTAATGTGATACATACAATAATGATTTTAGGCTAAGTGGAAGAAAATGAGTACTGAAGTATAGCTGTCCTAAGATAAAATTTGACACAAATCATTTAGGCCTGAGTCATTTTATTCTGTTACTATCACTCAGCATATTGTATTTTTTTTGTTCATTTAGAACCCTGTCATTTTTTTCATTAAAACTAAAGAGGAAAGGATTCAACACTGTTGTGCACTTGTTGCTGCCAGGCCGGAAAAGGTGGGTGCTATTGATGCTGCAGCATTAGGCCCATTCCTGAAATTGGCCCAGATGAAAACAGATGAGAATTTTCCAAAGCTGAACAGTATTCCTTTGCTATATTAATCTCAAAATAATTCTTAGAATGAAATATGGAGTCCGACTTTCGGACGCCTATACACAGCGTTACTTATACAGTTACTGTTATTCTTTGCGCTGTGATGTAACTATAACGTCATTGTGTTTATTGTTAACTGAAGATTTCAAGTTAATGCTATCAATTTTATGTTAAACAGTTTACTTTGTGATATCTTTCGTACTGTTTCGGGCACACTTGCTATGGCATCTCAACTCAGTGGATGGGATAAAGAGAAAAAGAAAAGGAAAGAAGCAGCAGAACAAGAAAAGATTTTGGCAAAAATTCCAAAATTTTGTTCATATTTCGGAGTATGAGCATCTTCATCTCAATTGTCTGCATCGGATGCGATTGCGAGTTCGAGTGCTCCTGAAGACCAGGCCAAGCAAGATGAACCTGTGGAGGCAAGAGAGAATAAAGAGTGGGAAAGTTCAGCAGAGAGAGAACAGGTGAAAGGAGATGCTATCGCTGAAACAGTAGCGCCGACGCTGGAGGCTTTCACCAATGATTTGGGACAGTGGGATGAAATCAATGCTGACACTCGAGAATATTGGGCCAAGAAAGGTCCAAATGACTGCCAAAACATTGAATCGAAGTTTGAAGAGAGTGCCAGACGACACCCAGGCGAGTCGTTCCAACATCGATGCACAAAGACCTTCTTCGTGTGTACACATCCGCTCAATGGTGAAAAATCCTGTAGACAATGGTTGTGCTACTCGCCTTTGACAGGGAAGGTGTTCTGCTTTGCATGCAAGTTGTTCGGCAGCAGTGCTTTTCAAGCGACCAAGTTTGTTTCTGCAGTTTTGACAACTGGAGGGCAGCCGAATCCAGAATGCAAATGCTTGAAAGCAGCGATGGTCATCGTGAGGCTATGTTGTCCTTTGTGAGCCAACAGAGGGAGGCCGGTCATGTTGACCACCTAGCCGCCAAACAGGTCAAGGAAGAGTGATGTTAATGGTGTCAGATTCTGAAGCAGCTCATCGACTTTCTGATATTCCTAGTTGAGCGCGGTCTTGCTATAAGGGGCGCGGATGAGATCATAGTTTCCGCTCATAATGGTAACTACCTTGGCATCATTGAGCTGTTGGTGGAGTATGATACTCTGCTGGCTTGCCATTTCAGAAAGTATGTGAACCACAGGAAAGGTCATGTTTCCTATTTGTCATCCACAATTTGCGAGGAACTGGTGAAGCTCATGGGACAAAAGGTGCAGGACACCATGCCAAGGAGGCAAAGTATTTTTCTGTCTCGATTGACTTGACACCTGACGTATCACACCTTGATCAGCTAACGATTGTTATCCGGTATGTTCTGCCATCGGGCCCAGTTGAACGGTTCCTGACATTCATGCCTATGATGATGAGACACACGGCAGAGCAGATGGCTAGCATACTTCTGAACTTTCTGAAGGAAAAAGGCTTGGATATTGCTAACTATAGAGGCCAGTCATATGACAATGTGTCAAACATGTCAGGATGGTACAATGGTGTCCAGGCAATTCTGAAGCTAGAATGTAAATACGACGCTTTTATTCCATGCTGCAACCACAGCCTAAACCTGGTAGGAGATCAGGCTGTTGAAAGCTGTGGTGGCTGTACCAGGTTTTTTGATTTTGTCAATGGACTATATGTATTCCTGTCTGGCTCAACATATTGTTGGCAGCGACTAAAAAATCACTGCACGCTGATGCTCAAGGGTTTGCCT
>NC_056734.1:2282749-2405564 GCF_019279795.1 Protopterus annectens | reverse complement strand
GTTTCTGACGCTCAAAGGGAGTGTAATTTCTCTTTCCATGGCTCTGCAGAATTTTTATTGTGACATATGATGGGTTGTTGTTCTCGCTCAGGAAATTTTAATGCTCATATTTTACTTGGAAAACTACATTCTGGAAACTAGTGAGAGTATTTCAAATTCAGGTTTACATTCCATCAGTAACTGCCTCAGCAAAATAGAAGGTTAAAGCCCTGTTGGAGATGCAAATAACATAAGATTGCATATCAGCCTGCGCTATGTAATATTGAAAGGTTGAGGTGTCAGTGGCCAACACCTGTTAATCCATCCTGGGGGATACTGAACTGTTCAACCTACCATGTTGGCTTTTTGAATTTGGCAATGCTATGTTGTTTATGTTTACCCACAGTCAAGGGGTCATACAATAGTTTGTGTTCTAGCTGAGATAATTCATTGAAGTGTATATATATATATATATATATATATATATATATATATATATATATTTTTTTATTTTGGTTTGTTAACGGGAGTAAATGAACTGGTCCAAAGACCCTTTTCTGTCATGACCTGGGCTACAGGGCAACTCCAATAAGACAACTAGAAAAACAAAGCAATTCCAAATTGAGGAATCCATTATGCATAAGAAAAGCATAGAGAAAACATGGAAACACATACAGGAATAATGTAGCTAAACATAGAGATGAAGTAGCAAATATTAATACAAATCAGCAGTGGTTCAATAAATATATTGCTTATACAAAAAATAATTGTTGCTTGTACCAAACCAGCTATACTGCAACTTGCTTCAGTGGCAACCAGAAGACCTAAGAAACTCCTTGATTCCTGACGAAAGTTCTTCAGATACCGCGGGTGAAGAAAGATGTTGGTATTCAATAAACTATCAAAGAAAAATGTTTGGTATTAGCAACACAAAATGCTTACCTCTCAACCTTTTAGCATATTAAATCTTGACAAAGGCTAAAATAATGTGGGGACAAAGTATAACGTTAGAGACAGATTTTAAATATTGCTCTTATAAACTTAGAAAGTTGCTAGAATGATAAGTTTTGTATTAGCATACATTTTCCAAAGGTTATGAAGTCTGAAACCCAACTGTCTGTCATTATTTAGTCACTTTAATTCGCAGTAATTTGCCAGAAAACCACATATTTTATGAGAAACAGATAAATATGAGGCAAAAATCTGGACATTCTGCAATAATCTTGACAGGTGAGAGTTACACGAAACAAGGTTATCCAGGTATCAGTTACACTTTCATATTTATGTCAGATGAAGGTGGATGATACAGTATCAGAACAATATAACAGAATTATTTTAAGAGTAAAAGGTTTTCTGTATGGTTCAAGCAATATATTTTAGGTAGGACAACTTCTGTGTGCATATGATATGTATTTTTACATGAATTAATTCCTTTTTATATTGTTTTGTTTCTCAAATACATTTTCATGCAAACACTGTCTTTATTCTTCAAAACTGTGTATGCAATACCTTTCTGCAGTTCCTTAAGATGGAATGTTGAGTCATTTGCCAGTTTCTAATAGCTTTGCAGTATCTTCAGTATTAAATCTGCTTGTTAAAAATGACTGCAGCAGCAGGTTACAGATTTCTGTTTGGGGAATCTTGTTTGGGCTTTGCCTATGGCTAGGTATACTTTGAAGAACAGAGGAGCTTTTGTTATTCCTTCAGTAAACAGTAACAGACATTTGGAGTTCATTTTATCTTTAGTAAATATATCCAGCTAGCAATGAAGCCAAGTGCTCTTGAGTGGAACATTTTTCCCCATGATCTGTAAATGAAGGCTCTAAATGCCCAGTGTGGAATGCACATTTAAGCTGAAATGGTTTCTTAGTGCCTATTCAGAAATATTGGTCACAGTGACATCTTTTAGCATTATACACTTTGAGAGTAACATTGAATAACTCAGGAAGTTCATGCTATAAATTGAGACGAAAGTTGGAAGCAAAATGTAATTAGGCCTAGTGCTGTGCAACTCAGTCATCAGTTGTACTTGAGGTGGGCTTACTTTTCAGCAGAGAAGTAAGTCATTGCTTATTTATGGCTTTTTGCAAGAGTTAAAGGTATTGATTGCAATGCTATATATGAGTAGAGCCATACAGGCTGTAACATTACTTAAATTACCAAAAGCACATTTTGTGTGTGTGTGTGTGTGTGTGTGTGTGTGTGTGTGTGTGTGTGTGTGTGTGTGTGTGTGTGTGTGTGTGTGTGTGTGTGTGTGTGTTAGTGTGTGTGTGTGTGTGTGTGTGTGTGTGTGTGTGTGTGTGTGTGTGTGTGTGTGTGTGTGTGTGTGTGTGTGTGTGTGTGTGATCATCATCATCTACTCCCTTTTTCCTATTTTCTACATGGGGTCAGGATGTCAGCTGTAGCCACCTCTCTCGATTCAGTGCCACTCTTTTACCATCTTTGTCATGCAGTCCATCCACCTCCTGCCTTGACATCCTCTGATCCTCTTGCCTTCTTCCTGTCTCCTGAAATCTTTACCAAATTGCATTCTGCTTTCCTGCACATATGATTGAACCACCACATTCTGTTTTTCTTCACCTTCTATGCAGTTGGAGCTACTTTGGATTCCACTCTGATGTTCTTATTTCTTAGTCTGTCCAATATTGTGTGTATCAACAGTACTAGACAATTAACCTCCATTACCAACTGCTTTGTCTTCACTGGCCAGGTTTCTGTGCCATACTGAAGCACTGGTTGCACCACCATTGTGTACATGTTACTTTTCAGCTTCTTTGGCATTCTTCTGTCATACAGTACCCTGATGGTCTGTGCCAGTTTGGTTAAAGCATCTCTGATTCTTATAGGTTCATAGGTTCATAGGTAGGTATTAGGCTATCGGCCCAAGAGCCTACGTAAGCCTAGCCAACAAGGTTCCCTGGCTTACGCCATCCAAGAAAGTTATTTTCCTGTGCCACTGTCGAGCAGAGACACAGAAGTGATCCCTGGGGTGTATTTCCTATTTCCCATCCACTGATCAAGATTTTTCTTGAAGAGTGCTAATGAAGAACTTTGCTTGACATAGGTGGGCAGCCTGTTCCAGAGTATGGGAAGTCTCTCAGACAGGAATCTATCCCTCCAGCATGTCCTGTTTATTGTGGTGACAAGGTTTAGGTCCCTAGAGCGTGTATCTCAGAGGGATTGGGATTTCTTTAAGTGTAGCATGTCCAACAGCTCTGGGTTTGACATAGCTTTATATGTTAGGCAGAGATCACCTCGGAGTAGGTGATATGCTACGGAGTAAAGTTGGAGTTTTTTGAGGCGGTCAGTGTAGGGCATTTGTTTGAGGCCAGTAATCCTCTTTTTGCAGTACTTCTGTGGCCTTTCCAGCTGCTGCAGATGTCTTGTGAGGTACATTCCAAAAGGGGCGTTGTACTCTATAATGGGTCTAATGAGTGACGAGTAGAGGGGAACAATGACCTCTTTTTTCCTGCATGAGAACCCTTTTATGATGAGGTGTGCCACATAGAAGGACTTCCCGACTACTGTGGCGATGTGACTATCAAAGGACAGACTACTGTCCACCTGGGTCCCAAGGTCTGTTATCACACATTCGGTGTTAAGTAGATTTCTGCCTGTGTGGTAGTTCATGGGTACAGAGTTTTTACCAAAGGGGATGACACTGCACTTTTTGGCATTGAGCTTGATGTCCTCATTCAGACTTCCTTCTCATCCACCAGCCTTCAAAGATACCTGCTCTTGACCTATTTCACTCTTTTCTTTTTGTCCTGTTTTTCAGCTTCTTGTTACTTTCTCTGTTTGCTGCTGTCACAACTGACTTGTCTGTACTCAGTTTCATCCCATGTGCCTTCATTTTGCATTCCAGTTTCCTATCAGTTGCTAAAGTTCCTGTCCTCCTGAGTCCACTTGTAGTGCCATAATGCCTGCATGCAGCATCATTCTTGATCGATGTCTGATGCACACCCCTCTTCCACTGGGAACCCCTCCATGAGTCCAAACACTATTTATACTGGCATCATTGGGTCCCTCTACAATGCCTGCACTAATTCTACAAATGTATCTAGGATTTCAGACCATCTTAGGACTTTGCAAGTCAGATTTCTTGTGACCTTGTCATTTGCTTTCTCTAAATCTAGGAATGGAATATGCAGTTGGCTTTTTTCCTCATCATCAGGTTCTTTTCGTCTATCTGTCTGACTGCAAACATTGAGATGCTTGTGCTATTTCCTGATCTGAATCTGACTGCTCATCTTTCATTTTTCTTTCTACAACTCCATGTATTCATTCATCAGTCATAATCTCCAGTAATTTCATGCAGTGTGACAGGTGTTTGATACCTCTGTAGTGCTCACAGTAATAAATGCCTCCTTTGTTCTCCTATAGTGACAATAAAACATTTATTTTCTATTTATCTGGGATATGTCTTTCCCCTAGTACTGTGATGAGTAGCCCCAGGAGCCATTTATCCTCTGACTTTCCAAGCATTTTGACCATCTGAGTATGCTGCTTTCCCTGACTTCATTTTCCGTTATCCTCTTCATATTTTTTCCAGGGAGGGTTTTCCTTCCTTTTCATCATACTTTGTGCATGGGGCAGTACAGCTTCTCAGGGGTATTCTTCATTCAGAAACTGTTGGACGCACTCTATCCATCTGCCATTTAAGTCTGCTGGAATGGGTAGGAGATTGCTGCTGACATCACTTATGAATGGTGTCTGAAGATCGTCTTCTTTATCTTTCTGTCATTGCATCGCAACATGATAGAGAGTCTTTGTGCCATCTGCTGAGTCACATTCCAGAAGCTAGTAGAGCACCTCTTTATGCCTCTTTCTTTGCTATTGCTATTGCAACTCTTCTCCCAGCCTCTTTATTAGCCAACCAGTATTCCTTCCTAGCCTGGAGCATTTTTTCTATCTCCCACACTCTCCTGCATTTCATTCTTTTGATAACTTCCTGGACTTCTGCATTCCACCACCAACGTTTGTTATATACCTTATGTTCACACCTGGATTGGCCACATACATGTTTTATAGTCTTCACACATGCTGTTTTGAGCTGCTGTCATTCTTCCTTGACCCTGTCTATTTCCTCTTCTTCCTGAGGCACTTCAGGCCTACATGTTTCCCTGCTCTCCTCAGCTTTCACTCCTGTCAATTTCCAAGTCTTCATCCTAGTCTCTTCTGACCTGACTGCCTTCTTTGACCAATGCTTGAAGCTGATTGTGGCCACCCATGGTTTATACTGGGGGCAGCAGTTTCAATGGGGATAATTTAGCAAATTCTAATTTTATCCCAGTTCTTTTCCTTACTAGGATGAAGTTTACTTTGGTTGCATGTTGAGTTCTCTTATGTGATTTTTTGACTGTCTTTCTTGGTGCTGGCCATTATAAAGTGATTTGCTTGAGATTAGTTTAGAATGGCCTCTACTTATTTGTCCCTGTTATCCCAACTTTGTGGATCCAAGCAGTTTTCATATCCTGTTCTGTTCATCCTGATTTGAGCATTCAGGCCACCCAACATCTCATTTTCTTCCACTTTATCTTGGATGCCCTGTACCTTCTGCATGAATGTCTTCTTTTCCTTACAATTATCACCCTGCTATGGGGCATACACTGAGATTACAAATACTGTACTGTCTTTACAATGGAGTCCGATTGCAATTAATTTGTTACTAATTCTGAAAACATCCTTCACTGTCTTCAGAAGACTCTCTCCCACTCTCTTCCACCACAATTCCCACCATTTCTAGTTTGGCCTCTTCCTGTGTAGTAGACTCTGGATCCCAAGTTAAATGGCTTTGCTGCACTGCCCTTCTACCTTGTGTTTTGGATACACAAGATGTCCAGCATCCCTCCTTATCATTATGCTGTGCACTTCCTAGTTGCATCCTGTGAACCTATTTTTAGCATAGCAATTCTTCATTCATTTATTTCTAGCAGATTAATTGGTTTTATTTCCAGCTTTCATTCAACAGAACTATCCTACATAACCCAGGCTACGCAGCTGAAAACTGGCTTGCCAGAAGCTTATTAACTCAGGGATGCTGGGCTTTATGCAGGCACATATTGGCAAATAGTGGCATGCAGCCCTCTTCCTCCTTTAGCATGAGTCCTTGATGTAGGTCAGAGTGTAATAGGTCCTCAACCTACTCATCACTGGAAAATGCTCATGCCTATTTTTGGAGAAATTAGTCAGCTTGACTAAAATCACCTATTTTTACACCACAGAGTGGCTAGCTCTGACTTAATGCATGGTCTCTGTTCTTCTATATACAGAACACCATGCACCACAGTTGATGCCTAAAGTGGTTGGCTTAAATGACTCTTCTCCTGTTATAAGGCATTTATAGTAGCAGCCCAAAATAGTAACTTCATAGCCCCCTCCCTTGAAAAAAAAGATACCCATTAGTTTTGGTGTGCCTCTGTCCAGCAGTGACACAGATATGATTCAAAGGGAACACCTAGATCTCCCTCCCACAGGTCCCTAGATTTCTCTTAGACAAGTCAGCAGTGCTCACCTCACATGGACGGGATTTTTATTCCCAGCATAAGAAGTCTCTGAGTGATAAATCTATCCTCAACCGTCCTATTTATAGCCGTTTGGTGGGTTTGGCTTCGCTTGCTCTAGTGGTTTTGGTGGTTGGATTTTTGGTGGAACATGTCTTGTAATTCCGGGTTGGACATGGCCTTGTGTATCAGGCACATGCACCCTCTGAGCAGGCAGTGTCACGACTGAATAGAGCTGAGTTTCTTCAATCTGACATATGATTTTGAGTCCTTATTTTTTTTTTTTTTTTTTTTTTTTTTTTATTTTGTTGTTGGCTAGTCCAACTGGTTTATGTCATTTTTCAGTGGAGGCCGGGAGTGGGCTCAGAGGTACTCATCTTAATCACAAAAACAAATAATACATAGTACAAGTTACACATGCAATGGGAAGAATGATATGTAATCACATATATTATAGGTCTTAAAGAGAAAAAAAAAAGCTAGCAGACAAAGAGCCCTGAAAGAAAAGCTCGGAAAAGAAACAATTTTACAATTAAAAATATTGCATAGAATGTGTGTGTTATATAATCACTTATATTATAGTTCATGACTAACTAGAAACTTTTGGGATGATCAGGTGGGCAATGTAGAAGTAACCTCTTCTGTTAGCAGTGGATTGCCACCTATATGGTAACAGGGGTTGTGTTTTTCCCGAAGAGTATGACCTTACATAACTTCGTGAGTCCTTTGTGCCATGGCTCTGGCACCAACTATTTGTTTCCGTGAGTCCTTCTGAAGATATCCGTGTCGATGCACTTTCCACTGGCGTGATTTGCAGGTCATCTGCAAACTTCACTGACAAAGTCCTCCCTCTGTGGCCTGTGCTACAGAAGTAGATGCCAAACAAGGCCAGGTTTGGCTGGACCCGAGCACCTGTGGGACACCACTTGTGACCCGGCAGGTC
Organism: Protopterus annectens; assembly: GCF_019279795.1. Taxonomy (NCBI): domain Eukaryota; kingdom Metazoa; phylum Chordata; order Ceratodontiformes; family Protopteridae; genus Protopterus; species Protopterus annectens. Next base: position 2,398,139 of record NC_056734.1, on the reverse strand, counting down.
AGGCACAGGCGCCAGCAACTCTAGCCTTAAATTCTGTCCTTAAGCCAGTTTGACATTAATCTTGTGACTTTTGGGTTTTACATTTAAGGGTATAGTTTTCTACAATACCCGAGTGGGGTATTGTGTGAAAGCTTCTTACTGCAGGTCAAGGGTAGGCTGTATGGACTGCCTTTCCCTCATCAATGAGTTTGGTGACTGTTTGAAGGAATTCGCAAAAGTGACTGGGCATGACTGGGTGTTGACAAAGCCAAACTGGGTCGGGTCCAATGTAGGAGTCTATACTCCCTCTTATGAATCCATTGCAGTCCTCTCCCATAGCTTTGCAGACTAGACTTGTTAAGCTTCCGTGCGGTGATTACCCCTTTCCGTGGGGGCGCCGCCTTTGTGGAGCAGGGACCACAGTTGCGCGTGTACTCTGTGGAGCGCGTATCCTGGTAAAGGCTGAGATTAAACAGCTGCCTTATGTGCAGGTTTAATTCCTCATTTAGCTCATGTAGCACAGCCGGATTGATCATCCGGGTCCCATTGATGCTGTGTTTCAGCTTTAGATTTGAGATGTCGGGAGGGGACACTCCGGGAGGCTATTGTATCTCTCTTTTAAGGTGAGAGTGAGACCAGGGGTGAGAGGGGTGAGTTGCACTGAACCCTGTCTGCCATTATGTTGGCAATGTCTGTGGGTTCAGTGATTTTTGTATTTTTTGGACTAATTCTGAGCATATCTGGAGTTTCCACAGGTTCTAACATAATGAAAAAGGCCTTATGATTGTGAATTGAATCCATTTTTCTCTTTTTCTCTATAATTGGCCTTGGTGATTTATGAGTGCTTTTTGTTTTTTGCTAATAATGATCGGGTGCCTTCCGCTTTTATGGATTTGTTCTATCTTTAATAGCTTTCTCTCTTATTGTAGTTTTGTTATGGCTGGGGTCCACCACCAGACTGGTTGTTTGCTGCTTGTGGAGTTCTTCTTGGATTTATTTAGGATTTGATCCATCCATGCAGTCTGGAGTTGTTCATAGAAGGCATTTATACCTGATTGGCATATTGTCCTGGTTTCCTCTCTAAACAAGGGGCCCTTGAAAGGATAGTCAGTCTCTTAGTGAGTGTGAGTTTGCTTTGGTCTTCCACTATGGTCTTTTTGTTGGGGGTGGGGAGGTAGGGATTCAGATTGGATTAGTTTATAGTTTATGATCAGATCTCTGTATATACTCTCTTCCCAGGGTTTGGGCTCCCATGTTTTGGCAGACAATGAGATAGTATATTTATTTTCTCCCATCGTGGGAAGAGACTAGCTGTGTTCATATATTTTGAATTTATGAACTCCAGAACAGATTGGGCTAGAAAGTTGGGGCTTGAGTAATGTTCCCAGTCTATAGTTAGAAAGTTAGAGTCAGTCAATATGATGGTGATTGCGGAGTTACATTTATGCCCTTCATTGTCTTCAGGGAAGGCTGTGTGGGGTTCCTGAAAGGTGAAGGGTGGCCTGTAGCATGCTACAATTGTGAAGCAGTTGCCTATGATTAGTTTGCACCTGGATGGTTTCGAGCTTTGTGCGTTACCACCAACCTGGAGGTGTAAGTGTCACTTGTGAATATGGATACACCTCCTTTTATGTGTGGTCCGTTTAAACCTAATAGTGCGGGGACAGTCGCGCACAGACTTCGATGTTCTCATACTGAGAAGGGCCTCAGTCGTGCATTTTGAAGGGCACGTTGAACTTCATGAGCAGCATTTTTAGAATTTGAGCTCCCATTTTGTTTTCCTAGAGAATTTGGTTTAGAATTTGAGCCAATATCCGGAGGCACTATGGGGTGTAAAATGTAGCCAATATCCAGGAATCCCAGGGGTGACCAGGTTTGACAGTCCATTGCCGGCAGAACAGCGTGGCTTATCCAAGCATGTCATCCCAGGCAGACATGGTACTGGACCCCTTTGAATGACACCAGACATTAAGCCAATTGTTAAAACATCATATCTTGTCTCTATATTGGCGTGTAAGGAAGGAACCTGCCATACTGCTCGGTTAGGGTCATACCTGCCTGGGCTACATAATGAAGGCTCCTCTATGTCTCTTTTCATCGTCAGGAGGTAAAGTCGTTCACCAGCATGGACAATGCATGTTGCATGTTGCCAGTGGGTGAGTAGTTGTTGTGTTGTGGTTCTAGCGCCGATAGGCAGCTACTGTGGACTCCTCTCCTTATTCAGCCTGGTGGGACGGGCGTCATAATCCTCTGACTATGAGTCCGCCTACTGACAAGTATGTTTGGTGTTGTAGTTGGCTGTCTTACTTTGGGAGGCCTCTGTTGTTTAGAGTAAATTTTTATAGAGCCTCCATTTATGTCTGTGTGTTTATGTGTTTGATTCAGTGGAGTGGTAGCATTATGTAGAGCTGGTTTTGTGGTGTGTGTAGTTGCCTTCTCCTCCTGTCTGGTCTTGCCAGTCCTGAGTTGAGAGAGCTCAGCCTCAGTTGGCTAAATAGCAACATCACTCAGTATTTGTGTTATGTGGGAGGAGAGAGGGTTGTTTGTGTGCACATGAAAGCGGTTATAACATTGCCTCAATCACCAGCTGCTCACCAGCTGGACGGAGAGGAGATTGACAACTGACCTTTGGACATGCTAGGGTGTGGGAAGTCGCCAGGCTTAATTGGGGCCAGTGGGAGTAGTGTTTAGTGCTTTTTGTTTTTTAGTGCTTTGCTATATAATTGCTTTAGTGAGCAAGTACCCAGGTAACCCAGGTGCAATGTTGCATGTAACAGCGACAAAAAGCGACAAACAGTCACTTTTCTTCCAAGTGTGACAAGGAAATAAGCGATCGCAGTAAGCTTAATGCAGATATCACTAGTGATCACAAGGCGAATTAAAGTTGCGTGTGGGAGTGCTTTTCCCGGGAACAAACAAACAAACAAACAACATATAAATAAAGCTAGATTCAGCAGGCCTGGATCTAGTCTATGCTAGAGCAAACAAGGTGAACCAATTTCAGTAAGATACAGTTCAAATATTCAGGCACATCACCTAAGGCCTATGCTGCTGCCCACAACTCTGTTTAATTCTTGGTACTCTTTGTTGGTATACCTCTCATGTTTAACTGGTAGTGTTGGGTTTGAACCCGGTACTTTCCATCCTTGAGATGGAAATACCCAATATGTTTTTAAGAAATGGGAATAAAGCTACACAAATACTGGGAGGACAAGCAAATTCCACACAGACAATGACTTGAAGTCAGGCTTGAACCCTGTATCCTTGAGGATAGGATGGCATAATGGCTAGGGTTTATGCATGTGCATTACATTAAATTAACTATAGACTCTCTCTCACACACACACACACACACACACACACACACACACACACACGCGCGCATACTTGTGTTTGTATGTATGTATGTGTACGAATATATATAAATAGATTAGGATATAGATATAGTGATACACGTACTGAAGAATTATTTGCATAATCTTAGATAATTTAGTCATAAACAGATGCTAAGCAGTTTTGCAACCACCATAATCAGTAAAGTCAAATCTGTCTAGTTTACAGAGAATCCTGGATCATGGGCAGCACAGTGGTGCAGCGGTTAACTTTGTCACTTACAGCAAGAGGCTGTCCGGTTCAATTCTTGGCTGGGATGCATTCTGTGAAGAGTCTGCATGTCCTCCCTGCATTTCCGTGGGTTTCCTCCAGGTACTCCGGTTTCCTCCCACATTCCAAAGACATGCATGTGGAGTGTTTCTCCCCGGGCCTCCGCTGAAAATAGGCTCTGTCTTAGTTGGATTTTCCCGGTCAACAAATGTTAAATAAAATAAAAAATAAATAAAATAAATGTGCAAAACACTGAATTGCAATATATCATTGCTTTACGAGTCTGTTAATTTATGCTACAGATTTGCAATAAATATATAATCATTATATTTTATATGTTGTACATGTATTTTAGCCTCACAGTTAGAGGTTAAAATTATAGCACAGATCATTACTTCCTTAGTTTTTACATAAGTAGTTCTACATTGCTCATTCATGTTGTAAGCCTGACCTGCCTAGTCATACATTTCAGAATATTTGCTGTTACTGCCATGTTGTTAATCTTTGTAAAATCTCTTTGAACCTGATATTGTTGTGGTAAGGCAGCAACTTCAGTAAGGGGATCATAACTGTTGTGAAATGCTTTATGGCAATGAAAATCATGTTTTGCATAAAGCAATGTAGAATGAACCCAGAGATTTTCATAATTATGATAATTGTTTCTTGTTTTGAATACCACAGAAAAGGTTCACAACCAGAGGCAGAATGTATTGTTTTTATTAGTCTGCCTTTCCATGTTATCCATGCTGCACTAAGTGTGGCATACCTGTGAATTAAAATGGTAGTGAGATGGTTACTCAGTAGATGATATAAAACTGTCATATATTTATGCTGAATTTTGTGATGACATGAAGTAATAACTCTCGCACAGTCTTTATTTACAGGTATCTGATTGTCACTATATGGTTATAAGAATTATAATTAGAAATGTAATGCAAGTTGTGAAAGGATTCTTTACAGGTTCATAGGTTCTTAGTTTCTATGAACCTATGAATCTATAGGTAGGTACTAGGCTATTGGCCCTAGGGCCTATATAAGCCTAGCCAAAAAGGTACCCTGGCTTTTGCCACCCAAGAAAATTATTTTCCTGTGCGCCTGTCGAACAGAGCCACAGAGGTGATCCCCGGGGTGAATTTCCTATTTCCCATCCAATCATCAAGTATTTTCTTGAAGAGTGCTAATGAGTAGCTTTGTTTGATATAGATAGATAGTTTGTTCCAGAGTATGAGAAGTCTCTGGGACAGGAATCTATCCCTCCAGCATGTTCTGTTTATTGTGGTGACAAGGTTTAGGTCCCTAGAGCGTGTAGCTCGGAGGGATTGGGATTTCTTTAAGTGGGGCATGTCCAACAGCTCTGGGTTTGACATAGGTTTGTATGTTAGGAAGAGATCGCCTCTGAGTAGGCGATATGCGATGGAGTAAAGTTGGAGTTTTTTGAGACAATCTGCGTAGGGCATCTGTTTGAGGCTGGTAATCCTCTTTGTGAGGTATTTCTGCAGCCTTTCTAGTTGTTGCAGATGTCTTGTGAGGTACATACCAAAAGGGGCGTTGTACTCTGTAATGGATCTAATGAGTGACGAGTAGAAAGGAACAATGACCTCTTTTTTCCTGGATGAGAAACCTTTTGTAATGAGGTGTGCCACGTAGAAAGATTTCCAGACTACTGTGGTGATGTGATTATCAAAGGAGAGACTACTGTCCACCTGTGTCCCAAGATCTCTTATCACACTTTCGGTGTTAAGTAGACTACCGCCTATGTGGTAGTTCATGGGTACAGAGTTTTTACCAAAGGAGATGACAATGCACTTTTTGGCATTGAGCTTGAGGCCATGGCTTTGACACCAGGCATCTCTCGCAATGAGGCCCTTTTGTAGGATGTCCACATCGTTAGGAGTTTCGATTATGGCTCCTAGTTTGCTGTCATCTACAAACTTCATTAGTCAAAGACCTTCCGTATTAGCCTGTACTTCAGAGAAGTAGATACCAAACAGGAGAGGACCCAGGACTGAACCCTGTGGTACTCCATTTGTCACTGATCTGAAGTCGGATTTGGAGTCTGCTACTTTCACAGTGTGGGTTCTGTCAGTGAGCCAGTTGGAAACCCATCTTGTGACGTAGGGATTTTTACCTAGTTTAGTGAGTTTATCTATAATTCCAGAGTGGGGGATGGTGTTGAAAGCCTTGGCGAGATCTAGATAGGCTGTATGAACCACCTTACCCTCGTCTACGGCTTTGGTGACTGCTTCAAAGAAGTCTATCAGGTTTAGGAGACATGATCTGCCCTTTACAAACCCAAACTGGGTGGGGTCCAGAGTTTGGAGATTATCAATGTTTTTGTTTATAAGTTCCATGATGATATGCTCCATGGCCTTACAGACCAGGTTCATCAGGCTAACGGGGCAGTAATTCCCAGGGTCCATGGTGGCTCCCCCTTTGTGGAGTGGGATAACTGTCTCTGTGCACTATTCAGTGGGCACAAAGCTTGAGGTGAGGCTATGATAGAACATGGTGCTTAGGTGGGATGCCAGTTCGTTCTGAAGTTTGTGTAGAATGCAGCCTGGGATGCTGTCAGGTCCCGTGGATGCTGTATTCTTGGCTTTGGAGAGTGTGGTTTTTACCTCTGCAGCCGTGATTACAGGAACTTTGCATTCTTCCGGTATAGATATGGGCCCTTTAAGGGGTGAGGGGGGGTAAAGTTAGTACTGAACCTATCTGCCAGGATTTTGGCAATATCATTTGGTTCTGTATATTTAGTGCCATTGTGCTGTAACTCAGAGCAGATTTGAGTGTTGCCATTGAGGTTTTTGACATAGCTATAGAATGCTTTGTGGTTGTCTTTAGAGTCAGTGGCAATTTTGTTTTCGTAACTAGCTTTGGAGGATTTTATGAGGGATCTCAACTTCTTACTGAGGCTGACCAGGGAGATCCTCCAATCATGGGATTTTACTCTTTTTTGCAGCAGTTTCTTTCTTCTGTTGTAGAGTTTGTTTATGGCAGGGGACCACCAGATTGGCATCCTTTTTTTGAGGATAGCATCTTGGTTCTGTTAGGGATCGCACGATCCATGCACTCGTGTAAGTGTTATAAAGTGCATTTGTGTAGGATTCAGTAGTCGTACCTCTGCTGTCCATCTGCATAGGTGTTGTGAAGTTTGCCACTTCTGTCTTAAGAAGCGTGAGGATGGCTTTGGAGAAATTTTTTATGGTGATTTCCCTAATGGGGGATGGGGGCGGGATGTGAATGTCTAGGGTGATTAGCTTGTGGTCGGATCTGACCAACGAAGAATTGACCTCTGGTGTGGAACACTGATCACCCATGTTGGTAATGACCAGGTCTAGGATATTGCTGCCCTTGGTGGGGGTGTGGATAAGTTGATCCAAGGCATTGGAATTTATGAATTCCAGAAAATGTTGAGCAAAAGAGTTGGTACATGAGTAGTTTTCCCAGTTAATGGTGAGGTATTTGAAATCGCCCATTATTATGGTGTTGGGTTGTACCCTAATATTTTCCAGTGTATCAAGAAATGAGGAGGTGGGGGATCTGTAGCAAGTTACAATTTGGATTGCGGTATTGCCCAGAGTTAGTTGCACTTGAATAATCTCGGATGCATTATGCTGAGCAACTAGCCTGGAGGTGTGGATATCCTTAATGAATATGGACACGCCTCCGCCTTTAGTGTTTCGGTCCAGGTTAGGTGGCCAAAAGGTGTGGTATCAATTATAGCCTGGTAATGCAGGGGTGCTCTCTGGAGCCCTGAACCATGTCTCTGTCACTGCACAGGTGTCGATGTTCTCCATTTTAAGGAGTGCCTCAAGTGAGTGCATTTTGAGGTTTAGACTTCTAGCATTGAGTAGCATTATCCACATATTTTGTTTGCTTGTACCTGTTATGGTGGTGAATTTGTCATTTGAACATTGCCTAAAAAAGGCACTATAGGGGTGGCAAGATCCCTAGCCAGTATCTGGAATCCCATCTCTGGCAAAGCATCGTGGTCTGTCGATCATGTCATCCCAGGCAGACAGATACTGGATCCTCTTAAAATGACACCAGAAGCCTAGCCAATTGTCAAAGTCAATAATTTTGTCCTTGCACTGTGGTATCATTCTGGGTGATGGCAGGATGCTACTTAGGGCTAGGGACATACCTGCCTGGGTTACAAGATCGGAGAGCTCCTCCATGTCTCTTTTCATGTAGTCCAAGGAGGTACGTCTCAGGTCATTCACACCAACATGGACAATGACAGAGTCATATTTGTACTTGTTGTGGAGTGACCTGAGTGTGTGCATTATGTGGTGGATCCTGGCACCCAACAGGCAGCTGACAGTAACTTTCTCCTTGTTTAGCATGGTGAGTGGAACATCAGTGTGCCTGACTATAGAATCACCTATGACTAGAGTGATGGGTATGTTGTTATGCCTTATGGGCTGTGGTTGAGTGGCACACTGAGTTTGTGGGCTATGTGTCATTTGAGTTGTGTTGGGGGAGGTGGTGGAGGTTGCTTGTGTTTCTGCTTTGGAGGTCTCTGTTGCTTGGGCAGATTTTTATTGAAAGCCTCCGTGAATATAGGTGTGTGTTTTGTGTTTCTATGTGTGTGTTTTGGTGGTGTAGGTTTTGAGGGACTATGTGATGAGTATGGTGTGGTGCAAGTGTTTACCTTCTCCTCTTGACTGTCTAGTCCAGTCTTGGGTGAAGAGAGTTTTGCTTCCAGTTTGGCTATATAAGTGCATCTCTCACAGGTTGTAGTGTTGGGTGGTAGGAGGAGAGGGTTGTCTGTGTACATGAGGCAATTGCTGCATTGCCCCAAGATGCCCAGATTCATCAGGTAGACAGGAGAAAACACTGGAAGATGACTCTTTAGACATGCCTGGATAGGTGCTTATTTATTATGTACTGTTTTCCTCTTGACAAGTGAGGAAAGTTGAGTACTGTAGTAATTTGTAGCTTATTTACTGCTTACAACAAGCTCTAAACAACTGCTTAGCTCAAAGAAACAGATCTGAGTGCTAAAATTAAAAAACTGGCTAGTTCTAAGGGAAAATTTGAAGAGCAGACTTTATGGCGCCAGGAATAGTTTAACCCTAGCTAAGCGACGATGCTTAAAGTGTATTTTTTTTAAATATAACAGTAGCAAATGAGCAAACTGATTTCAACAAATTAACCAATTAACCAGTAAAAAGCTAAAAACTGAGCCCCGTTCCAGCAGTATTCGATCAGACAAGTTCTAACTGAGCACTCCTGCCACTAGGGTGCAGGGGAACCTTCTCCAAAAAAAGACGGCCTGGATTAGTGCTCAAGTTATACAAACAAAGCTAGATTCAGCAGGTCTGAATTTAGTCTATGCTACAGCAAACAAGGCATACCAATTTCAGAAAGACACAGTTCAAATAAGCAGGCACAATAAGCCTTTACCCAGAAAATCCCAGCTCAGAAGGGCAGAATCTACCCTCTCCTCCCACAAGAGTGCAGACCTCACCTTCTTAATGTAAAATAACTGGCCCAATGCCCAAGTGTTTAAACCAGAACTTCAGTCAGCAATTCCCAACTTAGAAGGATGTAAGCTACCTGTCCTGCCACAACAGTGCAGACCACAAACCTTCTTAATGTAAAAACAACTGGTCTGAAGCCCAAGTGCTTAAACCAAAAGGCTTAGAATAACTGTTACAGTTTAATCAGGCTACTACCAAGCAGTAATAAATGCAGCAGAATAAATACAACTGAGTACTTTTAAGAAGAGGCAAAAGCAAAATAAAGTGCATTTTTCTTGTTAGTAAAGAGCAAGGAGAGAGGAAGGAGGAGCAGAAGATAATTCAAGGTTAAGAACCTAAGTGAGTTGGCCTTCTTAAATGTTTTCTCTGTATTAAGTAGAGTGAACACTAGACTGGTAGGGGTGTCCCAGATCAAATTTAAGGTAGGGGAGCGGACTACTGCAAAGCCACCAACTATAACAACAACACAAGAATAGGGTGGAAGGGAGGGGAAAAACAGTTTCAGGACAAATGAGAATCAGAAAACCACGCCAGAAAATAGATAAAATAATTCAGTCAGGCAAAATTAAGACAATGCAGAACTTTGAAAGGTTAAAATGTCAACAGCTTTGAAATTATAAGTAACAGTGATGCATAAATGTGTTACATTGTACCATGTTTATGTATTTTAATGAGTAGCTTAACTGAATAAACAAAACAACTGAATGACAAATAACACAACTGACATCTAAACCTTTAAAGTGATTTTTTTTTACTTTTGCCCAGATGTAGTGACTTGAGGGTTGATTATATTAAGAAAGGAGTGCACTAGTTTCAACCCCTGTATGCATAAGGTGCGGGACACATTACCATAAATCAAAGCTGTTTTGGCCATTTGGTTGTTGTGTGCCTTTTTGACATGTGCATTGGGTTACATTCATCCACTCAACCTGTATTTAACAATAATTTAAGAATTATTCTGTGTCAGTGGGCTTCTGTAAATTAAGGCTTTTCCATTTGACTGTGGTGTTATATCAGATTTATTTGTGTTGCATAACAAGTTCTACGTGTGTTGTGCTTTGTAGAAACTTTTAATTTGTGGTGTACATTTTGTGTAGACTAAAAAGAAACAAAATTAACAGACAGGTGTCAGAAATAGTACATTTTTAGAAAGTATCTGTTTTGTTGACTGTAGTGTTTGAAACATGCACACTGGTGCATAGACCAAAATAGGGACTACATCAGTATCTGTTCAAACCCTAAGATATTTTATAAATGCAGATCTCTGTTCAGCTGTATTCATTTGTTTAACTTTTCCACTGGAGTGCAGAAGTTGTCATATGCACCCCAGCCTCTTTTTAAATGTTGTCATCTCTTCTGGCAGTCTGTACTATTATACAGTTGTCTGTGACTCACTACATAAAAATGGAATGTGATGTGTATATTGTGTGCATATTTTGTATTTATGTGTTTGTATGCATGTGTGTCTGTGTGTTGTGTGTGTGCATGTACGTGTGTGTGTGTGTGTGTGTGTGCATGTGTGTGTGTGTGTGTGTGTGTGTGTGTGTGTGTGTGTGTGTGGTTGTCTGTGTTTGTGTGTCTGTGTGTGTGTGTATATGTGTGTCTGTGTGTGTGTGGGTGTGTGTGTGTGTGTGTATGTGTATATGTGTATGTGTGTGTATGTGATTGTATGTGTGCGTGTCTGCGTGTGTGCATGTGTGCATGTCTGTGTGTGTGTGCGTGTGTGTGTGTGTGTGTGTGTGTGTGTATGTGTGTGTGTGTGTTTGTGTATTTAACACGTTCCTAGGGTGCTGTTCCCTTACTCATTTTTGTTAGTACCTTGTCTTTCTTATTTGGTACTCTGATTAGATAATAGTTCTATTATGGATTGTCTGTCTGCAAAACTTCAAGCATCAGAAATGCCAAAAAGTAATGACCAAACACGGAAGGGTGAAAAAGTTAACTTTAAGTATTTTTTGCAGGAGGGCAGGCCCCTGCATCCTCCAGTGAGGGTGGAAGCTGTAATTCCCCTCCAAAGTCTATAAATTAACTCGTTGGTCATACCCACTCAAAGAAGAGAAAAATCTCCCCAAAGAATGGAACCATTGCTGGTGCATACTTATAAACCGTACCCCGGCACACACGTAAGATTGCATTAGTAATGATTTTCAAAGGAAGCAGTGATTAATGTTATGTTTCTGGGTGCCTTTTTCTTCAGATAGCTCACCTTGGCCACCTAAGGGGAGCCTCAGCTGTGATAACTCTTTGTAGTTCGCCTTGTTTGATGCTGAACTTCTCCATCAGATCATATCTGATCACACCCATCACCATACCTCTCAACCTCTTATAACAAGAAATCTGGACAAAGCTATAAATAATGGGGGGACAAAGGCCCAAAATAGGGTCATTTTTAAATACTGCTCTTACAAACTTAGAAAGCTGATAGAATGTCAGGTTTTGCATTAGCATGATTTTTTTTGAAGAGTATGAAGTCTGAAACAAAAATCTGTCATTATTTTCTGACTTCAGTCCTCAGTAATTTGTTAATGATCTGCGAGAAAACCACAGTTTTATGAGCAACACACCAAAAATGTAAGGCAAAAAGCTGGACATTCTGCGAAAATCTGTACAGTTGAGAGGTTTGCCCATCACACTAGAGATCAATTAAATAAATATTCATTGTACTAAGCCCTAAACTGTAGCATCTGGTTTCTTGTCATTCATATGGTTTGAAAAACATCTTCATTTATTTTGCTTTCCTTTTTATTGTCTTTTATGCTCATCTGGCATATCACACAGCTTGGTGTGGACAACAAAAGGTCACTTTGGGCTCATTGCCCTCAGTAGGTGAGGGACATTGAGTAATCCTGGATGCAGGAAGGACCTCTGTGATACTCTTCTTTTGAAATGTTCTCATATGGTTCTAGTCTGTTTCCCACTGTATTATGCTGTTTGCCCTCAGACTTCCAACACTTCAACAACAACCTTAACCTGTTTTAAATTTGATCTTTTTCTACAACCATTCATGAGGAAACTCTGAAAAAGTGGCTTGCTTATGTAATTATTCACTAATCTGTCTTTAGCCACATTCCTCTTTAAACATTTAATTAATATTATAATATTATTATCATGAAGATCTTAAAAAGTTCTTTAGAACAAGTCATCAGATCACCTTTTTTGCTTTTCATTTTTTCATCTACTGTACTGCTTTTCACTTGCTTATCTCTAGCAATTTATGCAAAGCCAGGATTTAAATTTCTACAAAAAGCTGAATTTTTTATTACCTTGGAACTACATTACATAATCTCCAGCCATAATTTTTAAAAGGCTTAGCACGGATAGGAAAATCAGATGTTTCTCTTGGGTGATGAACAATTCTCCAAACCTGGTTGAAAGGAAATGAAGACAGGAAACACTGCTGTGCAAAACTGGGAAAATTACTGTTGTTAATCTAAAGACAATATGATCATCTAACTCTTAGACCACTGTTAGCAAAAAAGAGACGTATTTTTTTTTCCTTTTAAGTTAGGGTAAATTGTCATGCTAGTGAGACAAATTGCAGCCATCTGGACAGGACATATAGGGGAAATGGCTTTCCCCCACAGAAGATTTGGGGGGGTTGATGTGGTAAGTGCAGTTTTTTTCTTTCAAAAATCAGCATTCCTATAAAGGTAGATTGTAAAGGATGGTTTAACAGCCTTGGATTTATCAAACTTTCCCGTGTCTAAAGGTATTTTCTAAAGCAAATCCTAACAATAGAATCTGTACTTTTTTACAATTATCATTTTCTAAAATTGTGCTGTATTATTAGGGACCAAGCTAAGATAAGAATATTTTCCTGATTTAACACACTTGTACTTGCTTTATACAGTGATTACTGCTATGTTGAGCATTTTAATGTATTTGTTTTATTTTGTGGCAGAAAATAGTAATTTCTATGTTGGCTTTTTTAGTTCCCTAATCACCTTCCAGAAGGGCAAATTAGCCAGGGACTTTATTTGGTAGTTATTTGCTGTTTAAAATGCACTTGAGAGCTGCTTTTGCTGTGCTGTTACATTAAGAAATTACAGGATCATCCATTTTGTGGCAGAAAGTGTTTACCTGGTCTCTCTGAGTTGTAAAGCACAAGAAGCTCAAAGTGTGGTTGTTTATTGTCTAGAGAGCATAGTTATGAGCTTTCCTCTACTATAAATCAGGCAAGTTGTGAGGCTCTGTGTTCATTTGCAGAGAACTCTGAAGCACTTTTCAACTGTTTCAACTGCATCCAGGGCCATCATAGATAAGAACATTTTATTTATTTATCACACTTGTACTTGCTTTGTATAGTGATGTGGGTTATGGCCCCAGCATGCTTTTGTTGCACTCCCCTGCTGTTTATATGATGATATGTGATCACTACTGTTTTTTTATCCTTTTTAATGCATTTATTTTGTGGCAAAATAGTCATTTTATTACTTTTCTAGTTGTGTTTGCCTCTCAGTCACCTTGCAGAAGGGTGAATTAGCCAGGGACTTAGTTGTTTTTTGTTTAAAGTGCACGTGAGAGCTGCTTTTGTTGTGCTTTTAATTAAGAAATTCCAGGACCATCCATTTTTACTTGGTCTCTCTGAGTTAGGAAACACACCACAAAGCTCAAAGTGCTGTTTATTAGCTAGAAGAGATAGGAGTTAGCTTTCAAGCTTTTTTTTCTCTACTATAAATCAGGCAAGTTTGTCTGGAGCTGTCCACCGGGCAGCAGTGGTTAGCAGTGTCCTCAAGAGTAGCAAATGCCTAGACAATGAAATCTCCCTATAATATTGTGATAAGGTCCAAAACCTGTTAAACAGTGTGCCACTATGTGGAATTGAGCTTAGAGCAACTAACTTGTACATCGAATGACACTACCATATCCTAGTACTGTATAACATCTTATCCTTAACCCCAGAACTACCCTAGCACACCCCTCTTAAAACGTGATCCTTAATCCTAAATAGCCACCCTATTTCAAGTCCGGACAACATGGATATGCAATTTCCAAATGTCTCTGTGGCCAGTTTGCTAGATTTGGTCATCCTAAGGCAATGTAACAATTGTCTCATGTTCTCAGACAACTAGTTAATCATTAATGAAAATAACACCATATATAAGAGATGTAAATACACAACTTCACTGAGGGCAAAAATCTTGCGTATTACCTAGGCTGTCAGGAATACCCACACTACATGCCTTACACATTCTGGTTACCACACAGACAGATTGCCTTGTGCTGAGGTGCTTAAAAGCAACCTTTCAAAATCTCAAAGACTTGAAAATGCCTCTAATGGCAGCACTGCTCCTCAGCAATGACTAAAACATGCACCAAATGCAGCACCAAGTGTCTCACATAAGCCTGCACCTAATAGTCCACCAAGAGCAAAGGCAATAAGGCAACATATACTTTACCTAATACTCTTATCACTGGAGAGTGCATTGTGCAACACACACACATATGCCCCACTCACCAGGTTAGACAAGAAGATAACAGTTAGTTGCCTATCTGGAATCAGGAACCACAATGTAATGTATGCACTCAAGTCACTGCACCCAGGTACCGATATAATTCTATCATAGTCCATGTAGATGTAAATAACCTGAGGCATACCTCACTGGATTATATGAAAAGAGATATAATGGATCTCTCAGAATATGTATCACAGATAGATATGTGCCTTGCATTGAGCAGCATTCTACCTGCACCAAGGATGATACCATAACATGAGCCAAAATGATTGATTTTAATTATTGGCTTAGTTTCTGGTGTCACTGCTGGAGAATCCAATATCTATCCGCATGGGAGGAATGGTAAAAAGATGACATTGCCTTTTTGGTAATGTCAAAAAGACAAAAACCACCAACATAGTGAAAAAGTCTACAAGCAACCTTTAGGTGTTACTGCTCAGTGCTGGGAGCGTAAACAAAAAACTCCACACCCTTCAAGCCCTCATGTATGCTGTGACCGAGACTTGGTTTAAATCCATAAAAAGTAGTCCGGCAGTACAAGGCTACAGTGCCTTCCACACATTTAGACCAACAACATCACAGACTGGGGCAAAATGTGGAGGTATCTCAATCTACATTAGCAACAAACATACCTCTAGGTTGGTTAAACAGGATGATACCATGAAGTTTATCCACATACGAGTCACCATAGACAGGGTACCTCACCATATCGTGGCTAGTTACGGGCCACGCTCTATGTCCATAGACCCTTACCTAAACCTACTTGAGATTCTCACCATCCATCCTTATACATGGGTGACTTTAACTACACCTCAGTAGACTGGGAAATGTACACTGTGTCAAACTCACAGATACAATAATTCTTGGACTTTATTAACACAAACATCCTGGAACAGATAGTGCATGTTCCAACCAGAGGATAAAACATACTGGATCTGGTACTCACCAACATGGGAGAGCATTACTCCACTGGTAACTTTCTCACTACTGAGGTCGGATCACAAAGCTGTGCCCTTTGAAGTAAAATCAACCCAGTTAAGTGACAGTTTGTCAAAATTCAAGGCTTCCCTAACCCTGAGACCACAGCAACCTATGCAGAATTATTCACAGAGCCCTATACAAATATGTGAATGGCTACATAGAGGCTACTGTACCTACCAGAAATAAATTCAAAACAAACACTAAAAACAAGTAGAACTGGTGGAATCCTCACCTAAACAGGGTATATAATAAAGGAAGAAAACTCATCCAAAATCAGGAAGAGCAACTGCCTTAAAGACAAGTGCTCTCCTGTACAATTAAACAAGAAACATTCAGGTATGATTATATCCAGCAAGGCCAACTATGAGATCAGGATAGCCTTGCAGGCTAAGGAAAATCCCAAGGCCTTCTTCATCTACGTCTGGAACTTTAAAGGGAGCACACAACAGTGTGCCGAAGTGGTGGTGAACAGTACTACCTTTACCGATCAGGGTGACATAGCAAATCTACTACCTGGTAAGTTGAGCTCAAACTTCACCCCCCCCCCCCCCCCCAGTCACCAGGTAAAATCCCCTCCAACATACTTCCCCGTACTATTAGCTGGGACCAGGTGTTGGCAGCACTTGCTAAAGTCAAAACACTGCCTACATGGATCCTGATGACATCCCTGGTTGCTTCCTAGTCTAAAACACAACCTATCAGGTAAGGCAGTCTTCAACTACACTCTTGAAACAGCCTATGTTCCAAATGAATGGAGGACCACAACAGCCATTCTCCTCCATAAGGGTGGACCATCAAAAGAGACAGAGAAGTACAGACCCATCAATCTAACAAGTCTAATATGCAGAGCAATGGAATGAGTTATCATAGAAATTGTAAACAAAGGCATTGGTAACCTGCAGACAATAGAGCCATCTCAGTTTGGCTTTGTTAAGGGAAGGTCATGCCTACTTAACCTAGTTAGCTTCTTTGAGGGGGTCACTAAGGCAATGAATGAGGGTAAAACAGTGCATACTGCTTATCTTGACCTGGCCAAGGCATTTGATACAATACACCACTCAGGAATTGTTGACAAACTCCCTGAGCTAAGCGTTAATCCTCACATAACTTGCTGGGTAGCCATCTGGCTCACAGACAGGACCCAAGAACTCAGATCAGTGAGACCACCTCCATAGTGAAGCATCCCATGGCTCTGTGCTGGGCCTGATCCTGTTTGGCATCTGCTTCTTGAAAGTCAAGGGTAATGCTCACAAGATATTATAGATGTCCCAAAGACACCGGCATCTTGCAAGAGAGTTTAATGCAGACAAATGACTGGTACCAAAGCCATGGCCTAAAACTGAATGCTAAAAATGCATTATAATGTTCTTTGGGAAACTGTTGACCCAAGTTAATTACTCCATCAATAAAGCACCCCTAAGAGTTGACCTGGTAGTAAGGGATCTGAGGACATATGTAGACAGCAATCTAGCCTTTGATCAACACTTAGCTAAGATAATAAGAAAACCATTCAATGTCACTCAACTTATAGGTAAGGGTATGGCATTTAGGTCCAAGAAAGTTATAGTAGCACTCTGCTCAACCTTTATCAGACCTATTATTAAATACAATGCCCCTTTCGGCATGTATCTAACCAGATGCTTGCAACATTTGGAACGTTCACAATGATTTCTCACCAGGAGAATCCAGGGCATGAATACCCTCTCCTACACTGTTTGCCTAAAGACTATGTCACTGTATTCATTCTCCTAGAGGTTGCTGAGAGGGGATCTTTGCCTGGCTTTCCAGGTTTCCTCAGACCCAGCCCTGATGGATCTGCTGCACATATGCAAAACAAACAGTAGCAGAAACACTAGATCCAGGGATCTGAGCCTTGTTTTTGGCATAACAGAGTGTGCTGAAGAGACAGATATGTCCCAAAGGATCCCCATATCATGAAATAGGCTCCTCATCCATTTAAAACAGAGTTCATCCCTGAGCATATTCAAATGAAACCTTGACAATTGGATGGGAAACAGTAAATGTACTTTTATCTGGCCCTCATGTCCCTTATGGACAGATGCCATCAATAAAAAATGTTTTATCCTGGTTAACCCCCCCTCCCCACAAATACTTAGTTACCTCCCTACTAGCATGTCTCCCCACGGTATAGACTCCCATGGTACTCAGGGACCCAAATGGTTTAGGGTGTGTAACTATTTGTAAAGGCCCTAATGTTCATTAGCCTAGTAACAGCATTTGAACCTATTGTTACATCACAATATGAAACACTGTAAAACAGCTTTCTTTCATTGTCGTAAACTTTACAGACTTGATTGAGCATCTTGTGTTTAGTTTTGAATGTTGTATATTAGAATAATTATAATGGAACAAGAAGAAATGCTTCAAGGGATACAGTACTACTTAGTAATGTTGTTTATATTTGGTATAGCTTGTATTTTCATTGATAAATATGTATAGAAGTCCACAACCGTTAATGTACAGGTGCACCACAGGTTAAACAAGTTATTAAACACACGTTTACCTGAAAACTTCATCACTGCAGTGGACCGTTTTATAGCGGAGTGTACATTAGAGCAATTTTCATTATCTGATTTTCATGTAAAACTCTTACTCTCCTTGCATCATTTTGCATGTATATTACATCGCTTAGAAGGCCTTTCTGGGTTCAGGGCTTTATATCCTTTATCTGTCGTATCTTGGACGGGATGCTTTTCCTTCTGCTCTGTGGGACACACTTACTTTGAGTAAATACTGAGAAGAAAGGATGAACCTGGAATGGTTGTTCTCAGCTCACTGTTTTCTCTTAACTTGTCTACCATGGATGAAGTACTAATTCCTGCCTCCATCTCCTTTGAGCTTTAATTAAATTATACATTTTAATGGCACAAGAGCTGGACCATAAAACTCCTTTTTGGTCATGACTAAATGCATGCTGTCATTAGAAAAGAACGTAAATGAATGAGAAATCACAACAAAAATATAATACTGACAGTTGGTTTCTTATATCATATGAATAAAAGTACTTATTGCAGGAACAGTTACAACAGCAGGATAAAACTGTGATTATGTAATACCAAACAAACGTTAATAAGTTGCCTCATAAGTATAAACAGTTTTCAATTGTGAGGAAGCATTTGTAGGGGATCTGCTTATTTCTGTCTGATACCGTCCTATAATTCTCATTATTTCTCCATTTTCTATTTTATTTTTTATTTATTTATTTGTTGACATTTTTTTTGTCATGGTAGTCTGACTGGGCTGAAAAATAATGCATTAACCCAGTTCTTGAACCTTATCCGCATAGCATTCAATTCTGTCAGCTGCCACTCCCTTTTGTTAGTTTCATGACCATTTCCATTTAATATTTTGCAGGCAGAGACAGGTAGCTTCATGCTTGACATGTTTTAACTCTTAGCCGTAGCGCTCAACCTTCCATTTCCAAAATGAGGAACACTAGTCTTCATAATGTGGAACAAATGGGCAAAATGTGGAACACATAAAAATGGCTTACTAACAGCTTCAACTAGGAAGGTCATAGGATGGTTAAAATATGTTGGTTTTACTTATAAAAAACATCTTGTAATGAATTAATATGATTTAGTTCTATTTGCTATGAATATCAGTTATAAAATTCCTATCACTGAATGTGTGACAGGCCCTTTTCAATGTGGAACTTCAAAGAACATGAGCTTTTTAAGACCTCAAATGAGATACGTTCCTCGTAATGAGGTACACTTGAGAGTTATGCTCTTAGCTTTCCGCTTGATGCATCATGTCCTGGATAGCAAGTAATTGCTCCTGTTTTTTTCATCCTTCCAAGTGAGATAACTAATTATGGGAAAATATTGTTTCACCGGCAGCAGTTTCAATGAGTCTACTGAGATCAATGTGATATGACAGAGAGTCCTGTGCAGCTTAGCATATCTGTATAAAAACACAAGAGTCGACTCTTTTGTTGAAATTGAACTGTGCTATTAGGGACCAGCACCCTTTGTGGACCTTCTGACTGTTCTGCAGTTGTGTGACTGTGGACTTCAGGAGGGTATGCATGGCTGTGCCTTCAACAAACTGCCGTGATTATTGTACTTAGTTGCACAATTTCTTGTGGTATAGTTTATTCTGGGTTTGATATTAGTGATGTTCCAGTTCTGGTTTTGATATTTTTAGTTGCTTTTTTTCCCCTTTTAGGGTAGGGACTCAATTTTATGAGCTTTGGTTCTAGCATAATTCCACAGACTACAACTTGAACCTATCAGACTGGGTCAACTTACATGCCTAACATGTCGATGCCAGACTTCTGCTCTGGGGCAATAGTCCTCCGTTGTCTTAGATGGAAAGGTTCCTAGCAATTCTTTTAGTTTTGTAATGGACACCATTCATCACATTTCTCCTGTACAGTCAGTCAGTTAAGCTTCCCTAGAATTAGTAAATTCCTCCCACTTTGTCCTTTACTTGAGAGCATGTAGTCATAGCACTGATGGATGTAAGGGATTTTATTGTAATCTCCCCATTTGCACATACATGCACACATCATACATGCACGCTTTCATGTCTCCCTTTTATTATGGCTCCCTTAAACCTCCTTCGGGTTAGAAGAGCTGACAGTGTGAGATCTCCTCTCCAGAATCATTGTGCTCTCAAATTAGCCAAGTTTACTTTCAGTTTTAGGCCATTGGTACAAGAAATGTAAATCCTACTCACTACACTAGCAGATCAGTAGAAATATTTCATATCTGAAGAATCTTCTGTCTCCATTGTTCTCTTTCCTATCCAAAAGCAGTGTCTAAAAGCAAATGGCAAAATAATTTTACCTTCTCTATTTACTTTTGTGTTTTCCTTTCCACAGTCACATCTCCCCTAATTTCCATTAATTCAGCTGTTCTGAAAATAAAATCAGATGAGGCTATAGAGAAACTTAAACTGCCAACATATTTTTAATGATTTACCTTACTGTGGTTAATTGATAAGTTTTTTATTCTTTACAGCCCAATTATAGCAGCATCTCTGTGTATGTCTCTTTTTGTCTTAAAATATGCATTTCTTAACAGCTGTGTGTCTTGAAAAGCATTTTACTCCTTTGTTTATCATAGATTTACTTGAGCACAACTTTGCCTCTAATTATGAACTCCTCTTTGACAACAATACTTTACAGAGGGCGAATAATCTAAGTTCCATAGGATATCAGTCTGCAAGATTTAAGCCTCCCTTCTCTGCTTGTATTTTGATCTGCAGTCCTTTTTACAGTTACTTCTCAAAGTGTTTACATTCTCCCACAAATGAAACACTTTATGCATGTACTGCCACCCTTAGTGTTAGTGACAAAGGCATGGAAGGTCACTGTTGCAAGACTTTATCATGTGAGACCTCCCTGGAAGCCTTTATTGTACATAATTTTCCTCCTGCTTCTGTTTTGGACATATTTTTCCATCTCAATAATTATTGCAACTCTCTTGTCTTTGTTTTGTAAGGCACAGAATTAAAGGCTGTGACTGTCCTTAGATAAAGTAAGTCCATAACTTGACTTTTAACCTTTATTGTTGTGACTTGCTTAATGAAAATCTGATTTGTTTGAGATCTGCATTAAGTCTCATAGCTCAGCATTTTGGAAACCTCCTACAGCTCTGACCTCTCTGAGCACACACCACTATGACTTTGAACACACATAGCTATGTTTCTGAACATACACAGCTATGACTCTGAATAAAGACAGCTGTGACTGTGCACACATAGCTATGACTCTGAGCATATGGCAGTATGGCTGCTTTGGGCATATGTAGCTATTACTTGTCTGAGCCCATTTGTGATGAAAGCCAGAATGATGTGGTCTTTGGTGTCCTGTTTCACCCTTAGCAACTTTTATAATGGAGGCCACTTGCTATTGTTTGGTCCAGCTGCTCTATTTTTAATTTTTTTACAAGTTTCTAAATGTTCTACTACTGCTTTTATGATGAAAAACTGTAAAGTTTTAACATGATACATTGTCTTGCCTTATGTGGTATATGATGTGTTTGCCTCCTAATAAGCATGGCCTGATACCCAATTGATTATTGTTGGTTTATAACCACTGAAGTCAGCTGTTACTATTAATCCATTCAGCTCTTGTCCTTGTAGTGTACATGGACAGATGCTGTGTGTTTGTATTTTACTGACCTGATACCTCATTTCTAATGTGGTCAGCTGTTCGACTGCTGGACTTTAGATCTTAGATCGATCCTTTTCATTCCCCACTCATTTCACTGCTGCAGTACATACATGTTGTCCATTTTCTCACCAGGTTCCAGGGCTAATATTGTCTTTAAACTGATTGTGTTAACTAATATAGCCTGAGTTCTTCTTTCAGGCCACTGTTTAGTAAGTTCTTAGGTTCAAAGGCTCATAGGTTTTATTGACAAGTTTATGACCTGCAAGCATATCTCTTAACTGTCCAGATTTTCACAAAATGTCAATATTTTTGCCTCATATTTTTGCTCCATTTCTCATAAAATTTGTGGTTTCCTGGCAAATGAGTGAAGGTCGAAGTCACTAAATAATGTGTGTTTCAGACTTGATATCATTCAGAAAATGCATGCTAACACCAAGCCTATTATTTTAGCAACTTTTTAAGTTTACAAGAGCAACATTTAAATTCTGTCCCCGCTTTTGGGCTTTTCTCCCATCATCATTTGTGGCTTTGTCCAGATTTCTTGCATTTAGAGGTCAAGAGGTTTGCCTGTTGCCCTTCAAAAAGTTTGATTGGTATAACCCCATGCTGGTATTTTCTATGTTTTAATATACGCATCAGGATTATTTCTGAAGGAAATTAGGGACTGACTTTTTCTGATTGTAATAGTAAGTTTATTCCATAATCTTGGAAGGCATAGTTTATTATATCTGTTACATTTTTTATTACTGATGTTTATTTTTAGTATTAGCTTCCTCTGGATTGACAAGATATGCACTTTAGTATTAGATGGGCTACATTATATACTTTTTGACTTTGGGAGGTATAAATGGTGAAAGCTTAAACTACATTCCTCAATGTAAACACAAAAGTTGAAATAGTTTATTATAAAGATAACACAAAAGCAGTGTAACACTGATTCACATGGATAACTGACACAGTGTATGTATACATAACATATTTATATTGTGTACAAGACTGAAGTAATACAAAGTTGTATTAATTTGATTGGGTAGATATCACCATGCCTATCATTAGTATGCAAAGTGATACTTGGTACATTGTAAAGAAAATTAAAAAAAATAACAGTGGGTATTACCCTGTATCACAAAAGCATTTAGAATCGATACTTGTTTCTGCAGAAGTTGCTGTTTCAGAATCAGAGCTTTTTCCTTTTACCAAGTCTTATGATTCTAGATTTACTGACATTAAATGACAGGCCATTGCTGCCACACCACATGTATGTTTTTGTAGGCCAGCACCAGGTGTGTGTTTTTTGTAGATTATTTTGGAAACCTTCAGTATGTTTATCTGAAGTAGTTATGCTGCCTATTCATCAGACATTAGCATGTTCAGTTGATCATACTGCATTTCCCACATTTATATCTGATGGGAACAGTCCATAAGGAAGCAGCCCTGATATCTAGTTCTATGGGGCACCACTGGTAACCCTCAGTGGAAAGAAGAGTGATCACTGCACCCTGACTTGTGTGTCCTGTTGCTTAACCATTATTTTACTTGTTGAGTTACATATGAATTAGCACTTAATGCTTTTAATTTCTCAATTGTACTTTTCTTAGAAAGGAGTATCACTGCCAAGACAGAACAATTTTTATATCAATAGTTTCCCTATAGTTTGCCATATGCAGTGTGGTTTAGACATGTAAATCTTAATCAGATATAACATGTTGTATTTTTGGTAAAGGTAATTTCTACTTAGTCAGTTGTTATCATCATTCATGCAACTAGATAACCGCATATTTAAATAACATGAATCCTTATGAGATTTGTAAGAACTTTGCTGATATAAACACCTTGAGGTTTGATATTATACAGTGGCATCTTAATATTGCCTGGTTTGGACAGTTGTAATTAATTTCTTTCAAAACTGATGTTGTTCTATATGTATAATGCACTTTAGTTTCTCTTTTGAAGTGAACAAAGAAGAGAAACATTTGATTTGAAATCCGAGCCTTCCATTCATGCTACTATTTTTTACAAGGATTCATTTGAAGAGGAGTACAGTACGACCTTAAGTGCTGCACTTTTTTTTCGCAAACCTAAATGCTAAGAGTTACAAGATGGATACATCAAAACTAAAAGCCAAATGCAACTTACATATTTATTATATAATGTTTATGGACACCTCTTTGGGGTAATAAGATGAAGTTCCCACTGTATCTTGTTATGTCATTTTACTTAAGTGGTGCTTTACCCACTGAATTTCATATGGATTGACATTTAATATTTTTTTTAAATAATTTTGTTGTTCATTGAAAAGAATGCCTATACGATCCAGAAATGATTAGTGAACTAGGTGCTGCTGGAGCTGGAAGTCATGAGTAAAGGAGTGGCCAACATCAGCTCACCCATCTTGGAGCAAGGAATGGCAGTTAAATCCAGTGCAATTCTGACACCTGGTGGAGATCAGGTGCCACAGCAATGGTATTACAAAGGCCTGAATGTGCTCATCCTCCAGCAGCATGGTGCCATGCTGTAGTCAGAGATTGGTGCCCTTGTAGACACATGCATGTATTTGGATGTCTGGCATTGTGCAGTGCCAGCATCATGCTGCTGCAGGGATGGTAGATGTGAGAACCAGGACAATTAATAAGTAAATCAGTGTCTAGATGATACTCTTCCATTAACCACTCACCAAGAATGGAGAGAATTGGCTGGATGGGAAGTGGGAGGGCTAATGGATAGCAGGCACAGCAGATAAAACGACTCTGAAATGATACTATACAAAGCTTATATTTTGTACACAGTCTCACCAGAATTTGACATTGATGGCTGATTATATATGTTGCTGTTCTTCCATAGTTTTGTTTATGCTAATATATAGTGCTATCTTTGTGTGTGTGTGTGTGTGTGTGTGTGTGTGTGTGTGTGTGTGTGTGTGTGTGTGTGTGTGTGTGTGTGTGTTCTAGTTGACAAGGTAAAGACTATGAATTAAGTCAATGCTGTAGACCCTGGTTTGAGACTCACTGCTTATATTTGCATATTTTGTGATTCTGATTAAAATACTGATGAAAGCTTCTGGAATACCATTAAGGAAGCACTCATATTTAGTGAATAACAACTGCTGAAGAGGAAAGTAAATATGAATATAATTATGTACAAATCAGCTGATATATCAAACTGATGATTAAAAGAAGGGAGTAAGTACTCTGATCCACTTCAGATGCTAGAACTGTGCTAAGACTTTTAGGTATAGATGCTGTGCCACTTAATTAATATGCAGCCCAGACTGACAGATAATTATGTAACACTTTTAATTAGTTATTCAAATCAAGGTTTTCAGCTGCACTTTTATCATACTTTAATTTTGTAATTAGTACAAGGATTTTCATTTACATTTCTAAAAGGAAAATTATACCTCAATAGCCATCCTTAAATCCAAATTCTATTCAATGTTTCTGTATACATTTATAATGGCAGTTGTAGACATACATGCAGTGATAGCCTGAAAAATAAAGTAATTGATTAAGTTGCCTTTTAATTAAAATTGTTGATTCAAAGATGATACTTCAATCAATACCTTAATCAATGCCTGGCTCACAGTCTTCAATGGTTTTGCTTCTGTGAAGCATTTTTACACTGTGTGTGAATGTCTAAAAGAGAGCTTATTTTACTGAATTATTGAAGGCAGAGGCTTGCCTAATTTTACTTTTCCTGACAGTGACAAAATTAAAAGACTTGAATTTTTTTTTTTTTTTTGCACGAAAATTGACTGTCAGAATCTTGGGTCTTTCTTGTATATTAAGCACCTCTGCTGAATTCTGAGTAGTGATTTAGGCTGTTGGGAATGACAAATGGGACGTTGTTTTAAGACTTAAGGTGAAGCAGCATATGTACAGCTGTGTGTAATCAATAATCTATTAAATTAAGTATGCCTGCTGGGTAATCATGGTGATGTCTACAGTGGGTATTGGGCTTTAGGCATACTTTCTTTGATTTATGGGTTTATTTATGTACCTCTGTAAATATGGCATGTTATAACCTCACTGACCACTTGCATGTTATCCTGCAAATGCAGATTACCAAATTTATTATTTTGGTTAAAATTACTCACTGTCACAATAACAATATATTGATTGATTGATTATAGCAAGCTCAGATGCTCATAAGCCTAGTACTTATTATACAGCAGGAACTTCTTATTGTAACATTTGTTAATGTCTGTTACGTACTTCACAGATAAAGATTCTAGTTGTCTACTGATGTACTATGTTCTTCACCTGTAAATACGTTGTAAGTAATTGCTATGTAAATTGTTAATCGCTATGTAATCCAATGTAACTACTGTCTGTTTATTTTAACTGTGGTGCTTTTCTCCCTGGGCCTCCGCTGAAAATGGACCTACATCCAGTCGGACACTCCCGGTCAACAAATATAAATAAAATAAATAAATAAATAAATATATGGCTTAAATATATCTATCTATATATATATATATATATATATATATATATATATATATATATATATATGTGTGTGTGTGTGTGTGTGTGTGTGTGTATGTATCTCAGATGCTTAAGTGAATTCACCATATGAATTTACATGAGGAAACAAAATGCTGAAAGATAAATAATGTGATTGAATTTCATTTAATTGTATATGCTGCTGTCTTTAGGGATCTCAAATGAGATTTAGTTGTTTAAAACAAATGCAAATAGGTGACTGTGCCTGGAATAAAAAAAGGTATTATATTTAGTCTGTCAGTGTCACTGTTACACATTCAGTCTGTGAAATCTGATTATGCTGCGATTTGTGGGAGATGGGATGGCTAAATACTGAAATAAAATGTTTGAAAACAGATATACTTACAAAATGGCTGGACATGTTGGACATATAACTGCACTGATGCTACAGCAGAAGATAGAATAATTTATGTTGTAAACATGTTATCTTAATGACATTCCAGATTAAAAAAATGTTGCTAAGTGACAAGGAAGTGAAAATGTGTAGATTTTTGCATACCAGAAAATTAAAACCTCATCCAAAGATATTGCAGAAATTTTACAGACCCATTTGAGCCTGAAACCAGCAATGTTTGTAGTAGGTTTCAGGTTCCATAGAAGAAATAAGTAAGAAATGAAACTATGTCAGAGCTGTAAAATCTGTGAGAACATAATAATTTTGATGAGGCAGGCAGATGCAGTAAGAGAAAGACTTGTGTATAGCTTGTTATTTGTTGACATACATAAACGAGAATGTTTTCTAAGTTATTCAACACTGGAAAAAGCATTACACACGTCACTGTCTGTGAAAATAATTATTGTAGACATATGTAAACTGCAGCAATATGTGCTGGATTATAGTTAACATAATGTCTAAGCATGTTTTTTGGTGTTTTAAAATAAAACATAACCATGATAATTTCTGGGATAGAAAAAGAATTACACGAGATACCACAAACGGGGTCACATTCAAACAGTATGTAAATGGAAGAGCAGTATGACTGAATCAGATTACAAACCCATGAAGCAGAATGGCAATTGTAGACTGAAATGTGCACAAAATGGCTGAAGCAGAATGTGTCAGTGTGTCATTCAAAATGGAACAGGAAATGGTTGTTGAAATGTATCACTTGCTCTGCACAGAATTGTATGGTTTTGCTAATAATGAAAGAAAAGTGGTATTGGTCACCTCAGAAGTGACTGCAATGAAACATAAAATGGAGCAATGCACAAGACCTGCAATGTCAAGGAACTGCAGTGTCCATGATTTCTGTGAAAACTACAGCACGATATCTTTTCAATTATCATTACAAGAGTCACATGTATTGTTAAAGGGCTATACAGGTAAGAAAGTAGCTACTGAAGGCGAAATCCCTGTGTCTGTAGAGTATGAAGAGACTGAAAATTCACTGCACTTGTATCTGTGTGCTGACTGAGGGTCACCCCCTATATGAGAGTGGATACAGAATGTTGAATTTAACTGATGTTAGATTAAGGATCTTTAAGTGACCAGTAGCAAAACTGTTGCAGCTGAGAAGAAGTTAAAATTGCTGGTATATGCTTTGTGAACATTTTCAAGGAAATGCGTACGTAAAGCAAGTCAAAAATTAAACCTCTGGGCAATATTGTATCAAAATGCTGTAAACCCTCTGCGGTGTCCCATGTGCTTCCTCCTAAAATGATGTTGGAGCTGCTGTAGATGGAAAAGGTTAGCTTATTGACTAAACTAGAATGGAGTGAGTGGGCCACATTCACAGTCCCTGTGCTTAAATTAGACAAATCTGGAGATGTAAGTAGAGTAAGGACTGTCAACTCCTAGACTAGTTTGTTTGTGTCTTTCGGCTTTTCCCGGTTAGGGGTCGCCACAGCGGAACTCCGGTCCGCTAATGATTGGCAGTAGAGTTTTATGTGCTGGCTTGCCGGGCCTAACACACAACCTTCAACGAAGGAACGCCCATTCACGCATGTCGCCACACAGAAGACGCTCTAACTGAGAATCGAATGGGCAACGTCTAACTGTGAGGCGACAACGCTACCGCAGCACCACCACCGCAGTCACTAGACTAGTATTTTGTATAATTCTTCACATCCTTAATGTAATGCTGCTGCACTTAGATATGGAACTGTAAAAAAGCCTTCCAGACGTTTCTTAACCAGTAATGTAAAAATAAAATAATAATAATAATGCATTATAGACATCTTGGTTTGGAGAGGTATATGTGCTACTGTTTGGCAGAAGGGACTACACAACATACACTAGGTAATTGCAAGCAGAAGATTAATATGCAGTGCTGTCTTAATCATATTCTAGCGTATGCAGTGCTGTCTTATTCATATTCTAGCGATGGGACAAACACATGAAGAAGCCTATTTAGCTAACCTCTGCAGGATTCCAGTTAAGCTGGCAGAATCTGACATTTGGGTTAACTGGGGCAAGTTTGAATTTTTCAGTGATGACATTATTAATATGGGTATGTAATTAACATAACTGGACTCTGAAAATTATAATGCAAAATGGAGGCAGTGTTAATGACACTAAAACCTAAGTATATATTGTACTGGGGGGGCATATTTTGCACTGAAGCATTATTACCATAAATCCTCTCAAAACCTCTCAACAGTCTTGCTTCTCTTGATCTCAGTGTTGCTGGATGTATCTTTGCAGAAACACATTGAGGGCTACCAATAAGACTTTTTTGGCAGTAAAAGTAGTGACCCATTAGATGTCTCTTAGCTGTTGTGACTGGCACATGACATTTTACCTTATGGACCTTGTACTGTATTATTACATATGATCCCAGATGATAAGGAAAAAAAATCCCATTTCATTTGCTTCATAGTTATTGTCAAAAAACAGGAGAAGGTGAGCCCAAACAAACAGAGAATTATTTAGTCTTTTCTGTAGAGTGAAAATGTTTGAGCCCTACTTTTATGGAAAAAGATTCTCATTGGCAGTAGATCAACAGGTTTCAGTATCTATTTTAGCCCCAGGAAAAATGCATCTTTAAGGACTGCAGCATAGGACACATTCTTTAGGGCTTACTCAAATAATATTGAATGCAATGGACCTAAGCAACGTGAACATACTAGGGGATTGGCTCCTTTACACAGTAGTAAAACAGAAGATCCAAGGCATGAAAGCCCTGAATATGTACAGCCCCTCTCTAATGACAGCAAGAGACTACAGAATTGACATAGTTGACTAGTATGCATTCTGTTCAGAAAAGGGCCATTGATTACTGAATTGTTGTTAAGACTTGGAACACAGTGACATGTCTTCTAGATATGACATACCAACCAGCTCAATGCCTGGAACCTGTAGCCATGTAGTTGACTTTCAAATGACCACATGATGCTAACTTACTGCCACAGAAGAAAGTCTGGGTTCCTGCCTTGACCAGAAACGAATAGAGGACTAGTGCCAGGGACCAAGACTGGTCAATGCCTGCCCAAAACCATTACAGTAGGATGATGTATAACCACTACTATAGAACAAGATGAAGGACAGGTCCAGTTAGAACCCATCAGCCTGCATCTTTCTGAAGGAAACACTGAACAGCAACTGGGGGAAGAAAGAGGCAACTGGGAAGATGTTTTTGGGAGTGTAATGAGTTGACAGATTTAAAAAATTCCCTACAGAGGACTCCGCCAAACATATTGAGGGAGCAAATGGCTATAATTAAGGAAATAATTCTTTTGAGCTGTTACACAGGATCTGAATTGCCTACGGTTAGTAAGACCTTATAAAGTTAACTGTGTTGGCTGCCAAAAAAGCAATTGCTAGAAAATGGAACTCAAACCAACCTTGTAGACGAGGCTTACGTAGGCCCTTGGGCCGATACCCTAGTACCTACCTATGAACCTATGAACCTATAGGCAGCAATCTACTTAACACCGAATGCATGATAAGAGACCTTGGGACCCAGGTGGACAGTAGTCTCTCCTTTGATAGTCACATCACCATAGTAGTCAGGAAGTCTTTCTACGTGGCACACCTCATCATAAAAGGGTTCTCATCCAGGAAAAAAGAGGTAATTGTTCCCCTCTACTCGACACTCATTAGACCCATTATAGAATACAACGCCCCTTTTGGAATGTACCTCACAAGACATCTGCAGCAGCTGGAAAGGCCACAGAAGTACCTCACAAAGAGGATTACTGGCCTCAAACAAATGCCCTACACTGACCACCTCAAAAAACTCCAGCTTTACTCCGTAGCATATCGCCTACTCCGAGGTGATCTCTGCCTAACATATAAAGCTATGTCAAACCCAGAGCTGTTGGACATGCTACACCTAAAGAAATCCCAATCCCTCCGAGCTACAAGCACTAGGGACCTAAACCTTGTCACCACAATAAACAGGACATGCTGGAGGGATAGATTCCTGTCCCAGAGACTTCCCATACTCTGGAACAGGCTACCCATCTATGTCAAGCAAAGTTCTTCATTAGCACTCTTCAAGAAAAATCTTGATGAGTGGATGGGAAATAGGAAATACACCCTGGGGATCACTTCTGTGTCTCTGCTCGACAGTGGCACAGGAAAATAACTTTCTTGGTTGGCATAAGCCAGGGAACCTTGTTGGCTAGGCTTACGTAGGCCCTTGGGCCGATAGCCTAGTACCTACCTATGAACCTATAGAGTCTAAACCAACTGTATTTGATGCACTGAATATTGTAAAACAGATAAAAGAACTATGAGAAGGATTTCTAGAAAAGGGAAGAGCAAACTACATAGAAATAAAAATGGAAATTGTGGGAATAAAACATTTAGAATAATATTCAGGAAGAGGAGGAGTGAGATTTAAAAGAAGGCAGGACTTGAGCAATTTATGTAATGTTGGACTGCTGACAGTTATAAAGAAAGAAAGAAAGAAAACATATGTGATATGTAATGTATGTAAATGGAAACAAATGCTAATATGGTTTGTTTTCTTTTCTGTTGATCTATGCATGCCTATGTGTTAAGCTATGATTTCATTTCTTTGTCCTTCAGCTTTTCCCGGTTGGGGGCCGCCACAGCGGAACTCCGGTCCGCTAATGATTGGCAGTGGAGTTTTACGGTGCCGAGTTGCCAGCCCGACACCCAACCTTCAAGGAAGGCACACCCATTCACGCATGCACCTACCTGCATGTCTTTTACATCACTCGACCATGGGGAGGACATGCAGACTCCACACGGAAGGCAGTCCAGCTGAGATTAGAATGGGAGAACCTCTTGCAGTGAGGCGACAATGCTAACCGCTGCACCACCGCGGCCTCACTAAGCTATGATTTAATAAAGGTGCTAAAAAAGAACTTTCATAGGTTGAAGTACAGAACCCTGAAAGGCTTAGAAGATGCTATTCTGCGAATTCTAGAAACCCCTGAAGCAGAGATTTAAAACTCTAATTAAAATAAAATTCTAACTTGTCATGTGATAGCATATGCTTTCTTATTTATTCTTCTTACAATTGAACAGACCTTTCTTACTGTATCCATCTACACTCAAACCCACATATAGAAACACAAAGAAGTGTGCAAATAGTCTTACACACACACACACACACACACACACACACACACACACACACCCACACACACACACACACACACACACACACACACACACACACACACACACACACACACTTGTTTAACACACAGGCTGCTTTACAAAAGTAAAAATGTCATTTATGGTGTCTGGAAGAGGTAAGGCAGAGTCAGGAGATGCAACCAGAGCATTTAATTATCGTAAAAGATTTTACAAAGTCATAGAATGCAGTATCCTTCTTGGTTAGAATATGTAAGAACAAATGGGTGCAATCTGAAGAAACAGACATGTAGCTCATAGGTAATGGGAGGAATATTTTTTCTTAAAAAGAATAGCAGATGTGGAATGATCTTCCTGTGGAAGCAGTAAAACTGAACCTATAGTGACAGTCAAGTGGAAGGCCAGTGAGTGGATGGATTGGATTAGTAAAGTGGCCATTATTTAGTCTGAGCTTTCCTTCCTGCTCTGTAAAACACTTGCTTCTTATTTTCTCTGCTGTGTCCTCACATGCTCTTCACTTTCATTATTTGTTGCTTTTCCTTCTTACTTGTTGTCATTTTGTGTACCTCTTCTTTTTTTCTTGGTCTACAATTATGTTATTCTCACTTGCCTCTATCCTCCCTTTAATATTCTACAGTGAGCCTCCTGTAACCTGCCTACATCTCCAGTGCAGACTGGTTTAATTGCATGCATCTCTTATTATCTCCACTGTTCCAATTCTTAAAACTCGGTGCTCCCTGCCTGACAACAAGCCTCCCTCCCATCATATGTATGATGGCCATTGTGACACAAATTATTTTTCAATCATTAATAAATTTCACTGCCTTGTAGTATTTTGACTGATATTATTATGACTTGTTGCAGGTACTTGTAAAGTAGTCATTTGTTTCATTGTTCATGTTGCATTTGCAGTTTGATGCCTAGCAGGATACCAATATTGTACTATTCAGATTTATATTATTCCACAAAGAGGTGCTTTGAAATAAGTTTTGGCTGCTTAAGTACCTTTCAGTGCAGAAACACACACACATGCACACAGACACACACACATATACACACACACACACATACACACACACGGAAACACTTAGGAATCTCAAAATACTGAAATGTCGAATTTCAGTATCTTGAGACCAAAGTGTTGAATCTGCAGATGCGTGAAACTGCAGAATATCGAACCCAGAAATGTTGAACCCATGGTACTGATAGTGCATTAGGTAAGTGTGGTGTTTTTAAGGGTTTTGGGGAGAGTTTATTTGTTTGTGAGTGTGTCGAGGAGTGTTAGGTATGGGTCAGGGTATGTAGGTGAGAGTGTGAGTGTATCAGTGTTGAGAGTGGTGGTGTTTGTATCTGTGTGATTGTGTATTTGTGCGAGGGGGGTGTGGAATATATGTTGGTGGGTTTTTTGTGTGTGTTGGTGTTTAGTGCGACCTCGGAGTTAGTATATATAAGTAGGGGGTGTGTGGAGGGCACAGGGGGGCTTGCACCCTTTGCTTATAGTAAATGTGTGTGTGTGTGTATGTGTGTGTGTGTGTGTGTGTGTGTGTGTGTGTGTGTGTGTGTGTGTGTGTGTGTGTGTGTGTTTGTGTTGTGCGGAGGTAGGTGTAGTTGTGTTTGTGTGTGTGCTTTAACAGTCGCGGTTTTGGGTTTTGTGGTTTTGGTTTTCGTTTTTTTGATGTTTCGGCTTTATAGTCTTGAAATACTGAAATTCGATATTTCGGTATTTTGAGATTATAAAGTGAATACACACACACACACACACACACACACACACACACACACACACACACACACACACACACACGGCATAACATTTATTGTATCTCTGTGTATGCTTTCTCAGTATCCATCAGTAAAGAAAATGTTACAGTTCCTGATTAACAGACACTCATTTTTCATCTAACTTAATATATTTACTTCTCAAAAATCAGAGGCTTTACTGTCTGTGACATAAATGTTGCAGATAGTTTGACAGTGACTTAAATGCTGCAGATAGGCTGACAGTGACTTTTGTGTCTATTAGCTTCAAGCTGTCTGATCAAACAAGGATTATACATGCTTCGTTTGAACTATCAAACAGGATTTTCTGGGTAATCTCTTCAGTCTTGGATAGGCTCTAAACTGTCTGTGTTTAATGTAGTGATCTATAATTGGGATATATTGACTCATTTTTTTAAATGATCAAATAAAAACCTTTTCAGAAACGTGCCATGCTGTTTTGGATGTTGCTTGATTCTAAACAGAGAAGCCCTTTCATAAGTTCTTTGTAAATAGGTACATAAAAAAGCATATAATAAATTCATAGAGGAAAATCATTCAGAGTTCACTACTTAAAATTAGGTCTACTAAAAGAAGCATCTGTTAAATGCATAGACCTGAGAATGCAGTTCTCCTCTTTTATAAGTTTCTGAAAGCTTGTAGTGATCTGACATTACCTTATCCCAAAACAAAGCAAAACACAGACTAAACTGGATTGTTTGTGGGATCCAAAATGGAAGTCACTTAAAATTAAAACCATAGCAATTCATGTTCCACCACGTGGTAGCACTGAAGACATGGCATAGTTGATTCAGATAATTGTTTCCACAATGAACAAATATAACATCACCATGGGGAATTATAACCATTACTGGCCCTATAATGCTAAGAATGTTCATAATGATGCACATACCATATACAGCTGCTCCATGAAATCCCTGGACCTAAAACATATCTGCCTTTGCATACTACACACGGCTAAATAATCACCAATAACTCAAAAAGACCCCTACAAATATTGTTCTCACACCATTTACAAGGGGTCACTGCCCTGTCATTTCCACTTTCTCTACATAAGGCTCCCATTCACCTCACTCTCTGATTGCTTTTCAGTCTTTTAAGAAAACTATTAGTACTCTCTTAGGTTCATAGTTAGTACTAGACAAGCTGCCCTTTTCGGCCGTTTTAAGCCTAGTCAATTTCCTTTCTTAAGGTGAGAATCAAACCCTGCACTTTATGTCTGTGAAGTAAACACCTTAACCATTATGCTAACTCCCCAGTACTTGTTTCTGAGCTTTCTCAAACATATTGGAGCAAACATCTCAAGCAGAATGATTGTGAATATATTTCCTCGTCCCCATTGTACTCCCTCTCAAAATTACGTTTACTTCACCAGTTCACTCTTTATCTTCCCTCCTACCTTCTTATGTCCTTCACACCAAGGAGTGAGTTCTTGTCATCTAATAACAGTTTGTATCAGCTTGAGTTTCTTATGTTCAGTGACAATACAACTACAAGAAACTAGCTCAGAAGGTGAACTACCTTAAAACAATCAGTCCCCCCTTCTGAGAAATCCAAAGCTGTTCTTAAATAGGTTCATAGGTTCATAGGTTCATACTAGGCTATCTGCCCTAGGGCATTTATAAGCCTAGCCAGAGTGTGTGTGGCTTTCACCACCCCTTAGGATGAGAATACTATACCCATTAGTTTGCTGTGCCTCTGTCCAGCAGTGATACAGAGATGATTCCCGGGGTAAACCTACGATCTCCCATCCACTCGTCAAGATTTCTCTTGAACAGAGTCAGTGAGGGGCTCTGCCTCACATGGACTGGGATTCTGTTCCATAGTGTAGGGAGTCTCTGGGTGATGAATCTGTCCCTCCAGCACATCCTATTTATATCCGTGTTGAGGTTTAAGTCTCTTGCTCTCATGGCTCTGGTGGATTTGGATTTTTGAGGTGGAGCATGTCCATTAATTCCGGGTTGGACATGGCCTTGTATGTCAGGCACAGATCACCTCTGAGCAGGCGGTATGCGACTGAATAGAGCTGGAGTTTCTTCAGTCGGGCATCGTATGACATATGTTTGAGCCCCTTTATCCTTTTGGTGAGGAACTTTTGGGGTCTTTCCAACTGCTGCAGGTGTCGGGTAAGGTACATTCTGAATGGGGCGTTGTACTCAATCATTGGTCTGATAAGTGAAGAGTACAGGGTACAATGACCTCTCCTGATCTGGATGTGAATCCCTTCATGATCAGGTGGGCAATGTAGAAGGTCTTCCTAACCACTTTGGCAATGTGAGTGTCAAAAGAGAGGTTACTGTCAACTTGGGTCCCCAGGTCCCTGATAACTTCTTCCGTGTTTAATGGATTACCACCTATGTGGTAATTAGGGGTTACCTTGTTTTTCCCAAAGGGTATGACTATACATTTTTGGCATTTAGCTTAAGGCCATGGCTCTGGCACCAGTTATCCATTTCTATGAGACCTTTCTGGAGGATGTCTGTGTCTGATGGAGTGTCAATTATGGTGCCCAGTTTGCAGTCATCTGCAAATTTTGTCAGCCACAATCCCCTATGTTTGCCTGCACTTCAGAAAAATAAATGCCGAACAAGAGGGGCCCAGGACTGAGCCCTGTGGGACACCGCTCGTGACTGGCTTAGAGTCTGACATGGCACCAGCAACTCTAACCCTGTGTGTTCTGTCCTTGAGCCAGTTTGCAACCCATCTTGTGACATATGGGTTTACATCTAAGCTGGTGAGCTTTTCTATGATGCCCGAGTGGGGTATTGTGTCGAATGCTTTGCTAGGTCAAGGTAGGCTGTGTGAACTGCCTTACCCTCATCAATGGCCTTAGTGACTGTTTCAAAAAGTCGACCAAGTTCAAGAGGCAGGATCTGCCCTTGACAAAGCCAAATTGGGTAGGATCCAGTGTCTGTAGGTCCCCAATGTCTTTATTTATGAGTTCCATTATGATCCTCTCCATAGCTTTGCAGACAAGGCTCGTCAAGCTTATGGGGCGGTAATTTCCAGGGTCCGTAGAAGCACCGCCTTTGTGGAGTGGGACCACAGTTGCCGTACGCCATTCTTTGGGTACGTATCCTGTAGTAAGGCTAAGATTAAACAGCAGCCTTATGTGTGGGTTTAGTTCCTCATTGAGTTCGTGTAGCACACAGCCGGGGACACCGTCCGGTCCCATTGATGCTGTGTTTTTTGCTTTAGAGAGAGCAGCTCTCACCTGGGCATCTGAGATGTTTGGGAGGCTAGACTCTGGTGGGATAGATATTTCTCCTTTTGGGGGGGAGGGAGGGGAGAAATTTGCACTGAAAGCAATTGATCCTCTCTTCTGAGAAATTGAAAGCTGTTCTGAAATGAAATGAGTAGGTTGACTGGCAGAAATGAAACTAACAACAATTTTAAGTGCAACATCAGTGGCTTAGTTAATTCAGATGCAGTCATAACATCAGAGATAAGCGCTGAATTTCCATACACACTTACATGTACTTCTTACTTTTACACACCCAGAATAGACCCAGCCACCTATGACACTGATGCCACAGCTAACCCCCCCCCCCCACCACAGACATCTGTCATATACCTAAAAGAGCTCTTTGGCTTTTACACCAACTTCTCCTACAATAAATTACTTTCAACACCACTTACAAATGTTTAAATAACTTTTTAGCAATGGCAAACCTGTGGCTGATGGTCTCCACACTAAACTGATAAAATTGTTTAATGCCTTTATCTTATTCAGTGTATTCCGCAGCTTTACTCTCTTAATTGCTCCTAGTAAATTCCTAACACTCAATATTTAATTCATGCATGGTTTAAGAACAAGGAAAACAGTTGTCTCAGTCCATATTAATAGCTGCCTTAACTCTTTGTCCTTTAAGTGACCATCAGCGTGACTTCTGCAGTGAGTATCATACTTATAAACTGATGTTAGTAAACTGCATGCACAATGACAGAGATGAAGGACAGCTTACAGAGGAGTCTGCTACCATAAGTAAAGTATTTCAGTTAGCCTGATGGTTCATTCTGCCTAAAAAGCTTTACTTTCATGGTCTAAATGACTGTCCTGCCTTGTGTTTTCTAAAATGACCAACTAAAAGGACGGGGAGAGTACTAGGCCAAAATAAACTCTTACAACTCTTTCTTCTCCAAGAGATACCCCACAGGAAACAGTCCGTGGCTTGCTTTTTTTTACAGTTCTCATTAACTAGCACATCCTCTGCTGATGAACAGGCCATTTTCACACCAGGTCTTTTTCCAGACATCGTTAGTTCACAAAAACTTGGCTTCAGTATTTCCAAGACATAAACTTCATTAAAATGAAAGTCACCTTACTTGGAAAAGCTGTATAATGAGGAAATTATCAGTTAGATAGCATTTCCTACTTACAGTCTTCTTAAAACTGTACCAGCTATAATTAACTAGTTATTGAAGTGGTACCCAGTCTCCTCTTCTGTGTCAATAGCATAGAATAAAATGCATGCTTTACTGGGTGTCTATGACAGATGTTTCCTCATTTTCAGTACTTGATTAAGTCTTGACAAAAAGCATTCAAACATAACACATTTCCACTTTTCACCAACTTTGACTGAAATATTTCTATTCTGCAGGGCATCTTAAACAGAGTTTGTAGATTCATAGTAAATCTCTTGTCACTATGTACATAAGGCTGGGTGAGTGCTTTTGTGACTCTAGGTCATTGCCCTTCCCTTCAGCACATGCTGTCCCCCATTTCCTACCTTCCTAATTCCAGTGAGCTGTTCATCAGACCATGCTGTCCCCCATTTCCTACCTTCCTAATTCCAGTGAGCTGTTCATCAGACCATGCTGTCCCCCATTTCCTAACTTCCTAATTCCAGTGAGCTGTTCGTCAGACCATGCTATCCCCCATTTCCTATCTTCCTAATTCCAATGAGCTGTTCTTTACATCTGTGGTTTCTTAGTTTCTTCATATTCATCACAATTTACTGTTTAGTGGCAATAAGGCCTTCATGCAACCAAAGTCATAAAACCTAATTCTGACAAATACCAGAAAATGTCATTTAATTCACAGCATTTAATACTGAAAATATACCTTATTCACCTGCCTGTCAGTCTGAACTGTTCAGGCATCAATTCATTGTATTCCATTTTTTTCTTCCTGATATTTACCCTCTTGAATCATGATCAGAAAATCATTAAATCATGGCAGCCTTAATATGATTTTGTTGTGTTGATAGTTGTGAGCAGTTTTTAATTTTATTTCATGCATTATACAAAATTCCACTCTTACTTCATTGTAATGATGTGCTGCTTAGTGAGCCCTGAAGTGTTAAAAAATAAATAAAATTGCTTCTCTTTGACTGTGACACAGCGTTAAATAGATAATACCAAGTTGCTACTGGTCTTTCAGACCTTTAATATAGCAGTTTCCTTCATCATTTATACTTACTATCTCCTAAATCATCACCACACTGCTTCTTAAATGTATCCAAACAGTCTGGTTCTTTAACTTACGGGTCTATATTAGATCAGTGAAATGGCATTACAGCGAATGCCATTTCGCCGACACATATAGACCGAAATCCGAAAATAGCGAAGGCTCAGGTCAGTGATTTTTTTCCCTGGGGAAAGAATCGCTGACCTGAGTCTTCACTGTTTTCGGACTTTGCCTTAGCTGTGACATTGCCCTTTACCCCACTGTAGTGAAATCTCGGAGTTGGTATATTTAGTTGGGGGGGTGAGGGGCACAGCACCCCACGTTGAGGGGTGTGGGGTGCAAAGCCCCCCACTTTATGTTTGAAATTCTGTGTATGTGTTTTTAGTGCAAGCAATTTCTTTCCCAGGGAAAGAAATCGCTGTTTTGAACGTTTGCGGTTTAGTGCGGTCACTGATTATGTGTCATTGAAGAGGCGTTCGATGGAATGCCTCTTCAAACATTTAATATAGACCCTAACTTACTATGGAAGTTTATTCCACAACATTGAAATACACTGAATAATATGTTTCTCTCTTCTTACAGTCCTGTTTTTATTTATTCTATAAATAGGTCCACTGTATCTTATTCGAAGACATTCAGAATGCAAAAATACGTTTTGTTGCATGCAGTATTTAGATGGGACTTTGTGTTGTACATGAATTATGGTGTGCTAATGAATTACAGGTACTGAAATACTGTAGATGAATATGGTACAGACATTACAGACTTTTCTTGTATAGATGGGTGTATACTAAAACTGTTATTTAAAAGTTGTGTAATTTATTTTAGAAATAGAATACCTCACTCTTGTGCAGTGCACATGTAGTTTTTTTCAGATTCATTATACTATACAGTCGGCAAGGCTAAGTCAGACAATGGATTATGATCATCTTACCAGTACCCAACTTCATGGGGTGCCATCACAATGCAGGAGGGCAAAACAAGCCAAGCCCAGGTATTACAATGCATGACATAAAACACTATTTGGTTGTGAGAACACATTTAGTATTTAAGCTTTTCAGTGTGACTACAGACATTATAAAGCAGCGATTGATCCTTAAAGGGAAAAAACATGGGCTCACAACAACTGCTGTTATGGTCTAGCACATACCATCACTGGCCTCTAACTAAAAGAAGGTTCTCAAGCAGTTGTGATCAGTCATAGAGTCATACTTATTAAATAAACGTCTGTTTGATTCCTCCAAGGAGAATGAGGGGGAGAGTGTTTTTTTCATTTTTGTTTTCTTGTTTGTTTTTGCTCCCCTGTTTTCAGTCATCAAGCCTCCTGTAATCAGGTTCAGCCCATCTGTTCCCTTATACTAGGGATCCACCCAATACAGTGTGCAGCCAAGAACCACCCAGTAGGGCTATCATTTAGGCAGCCATAATGGTTGGTTCTGCCCTCGCAGTCATCCTGGCAGTAAGGGTAAAATTATGATCGAATAACTCCACCAGTGGGTGAGGGGGATGTGCAGCCCATGTTACTGCTTTCCCCACATGCTCCTGTGTATTTGTCCAGTGAAGGTAATATCCACACTGTTGCTTGGTAGTGCAAATGCCTGCCCTTGGGCTGCATCTGTAACTTGCTGCCCCTACTATGAGTAACTGTGGCTCTTCTTCTGACTGGCACCATTCATCCATTCTCCTAAAATAGGTACAGCCATCCTCCCTTGTCAGCTCCATCAATCGCCTGACCCCCCCCAGATGAACCCCACTCACTGTCATCAAGAGCGTGGTTTATTACTATATGCTGCAAAGGCTGGCTGAGAAAAAAAGATGCTGAGAAGTTTTTAGACCTGATGTGCCAGGCAGAGAAAAAGCCATTACATTTGCAAGTATATTAAACAGTAAACAAATGGCAAAACTGATATATTTTCTGTTGACACATGTGCGGTACAAACACTGGATATTCTTTCACTTTTCTGGCAAAAGTAGACAGTGCCAGGTGATCGGTTTTATTTGCCTTCGTACCTATCACTCTGAGCTGTCTGGATGTTTGTGTGAAACTTGTACTGTATACTTAATGGAGTCTGCGATAAGCACTGATGGCTTTTTTTAACAGAACTAAGTGTTGGGGTAACAGGAAAAAAATGTAGTAATGATTGCATTTGTGGAGGCAATGTAACTGAAGTACTAGTGTTGAAAATGCAAGTAAACAAAGACAAGTAAGCCTTTTCCACTGAATTATTTGTTTGCGTGTCCTTACGACGCGTTACAAAGAGACGATACTGATAAAGTTATGCTGTAGGAATTTATGACTTTATCATCATTCTGAATGTGTACAGTTCATGACAAGTATTTACTAGTCACATTTGCCAACATTCTCCATTCATTTAAT
The DNA here is from genome assembly GCF_019279795.1 of Protopterus annectens. Lineage (NCBI taxonomy): Eukaryota > Metazoa > Chordata > Ceratodontiformes > Protopteridae > Protopterus > Protopterus annectens. The sequence continues at coordinate 2,356,909 of NC_056734.1, read as the reverse complement.
AACTATTAGAAGTTTTGTACTTGAAAGGCAGAACAGCTACTTGTTTTGACTCAGGCATAATATAAAACCTTGAAATAATGTGCATTTTCTTTAGCACAAAGTCTGGAGAGTAATCCAGACCATTGCTTTTCAGCTTACAGTAGCCAGTGATGAAAGTCTGTTATCACCACCATTAATACAGTAATTAATGCTGTATATATTTATTTTAGTGTACTTGTTAGCAAAGCACAGAATTATCTATTGTTAAGAGAAAAAGATTCTTTAATACTTTAAACTGCTGTAGCCTCTTCCAGCAAAATCCTTGCAAGTAGTATTGCTAGATGAAAAATTGAAAATCCTGACTCACTGAGGGAAAATCCTGCAGCTTGGTGATGAAAAATGGAATTGAAATACTTGTTTTTTAAGATTTACATGAGCAAGCAGAGATTTCAGAGAGCTAATGTTTAAATGCAGTACCTGCACATGCAGGGTGTTTGAAGCCGGAGCTGTCACTGTGCCATTGGTTAAATACTTTACTGCTGATGAAAGTGTATTCCTACTATGTCTGAAGACAGAAAGTATTTCCCCCATGCTTATGCTGTACACATATCAAAAGCAAAATGATTTTCCTGTGACTTTAAACTGTCCCATCCATTACCCCCCTCCCCAGCTGAAGCAGCATTAAATAGCATAACCAGGTATTATTTTATGACACAGTCACCCCACAGTATGTCATGTACTGATAATATTATGCATACAATATCTGACTGTATATGCAGTTTCTATGTACTAGCTTAATGTTCCATAAAAAGGAATGAAAACAGATTTTTTTTCATTTCTGAGTCACTGCCATATTGTTAGACAGCCAAGTTTAGCAGGAGATGCCTGAAACTGCAAGCAACTTGATTTGCTGCACAGGAACTTCTAAAACTGTATACTGATCCTAGTTTCCTAGCAGCATCCTTCATTTCTGAACATTTAACTATTATTTTTTAGCTTCCTTCTGCTTTGAGATTGCTAATAAATGTCCTCTTTAACAAGGGTATAATACATATATTTTCATTCCCCATATTATGTAAGGTTCCTGCAGTAATATTAATCTGCCTAGAATATACACATCCAGTGAAGCTTAATTTATTTCAGTAAGTAGTTTCTTTTGTCTCAATAATGCTAAGCATGGAAGAAGATTATAACTAAATGTAGGCTGTCACTCCCTTTTGTAAAAGAACATGAAAACTGAAAAACAACTTGCTCAAACTCTCACAGCATGCAGTAGGTACTTGATAGAAAACAGCTGCAAGTCATAGAGGTCTGTTAGGATTGTGGATTTAGCAATAAGACACTATCACAGCTGTATAGTCTGAGTACAGCAAGTCTGTTGTGTACTGCATTCAAGACTTAGTGAAGGTCATTTATTTTAAGCAAACTGATCAAATGTACAGCACTTTGGGAAATACATGTATGTTGAAATGAAATGACTCAGATTGTTCTCAAATGACCCTCAACGCAGTAAGCAATGGCTTTTTTTTTGCAAAAACAGTGACTTGACAAATTTCAGGCATAGGCGGAAGGACTCCATTGTTTGGCTTGCCTGTCTTATACACATAGCACCTACTACCAGAAATATCATCCATATTTTACTTCAATGTGGCCAGATTCTCACCAAGGTCATTCTATTATTTCTATCTAATTTCCTCAGCAATTGCAAAAAAAGTCTGTCTTATCAGTCCTATTCAAGTGCAAGCACTTCTAAATACACAAGTCATTGGAAGCTTCAGATACCTGTATTAGGTGGTCACCTCTGACCTATCTGTAGCAGGCTGAAAAAAAAAGATTATGTACTGTTTTCCCCATAACTCGTCACTGAACATGTTTTAATTACTTTAGTAAATCTTTGTTGTACCATTTCAAACTTATTTAGCTCCACTCTGTGACATGTATGCCACATTCAAGTTTTGGTCTAATGAAGGACATATACATCCATACCATCAAATTTAAAAAAATCTCTGTGCATAGACAGTAATCTTGCAGCACTCTTTAGCTACGTTTTCAATAAAAGTTTAAAATTTAACCTATTGAATACTAGGATACCCAAATCCTTTATCAATGCCACACATTCTATGGTCCCTTTTAGCAGTGAGTGTGTGTGTGTGTGTGTGTGTGTGTGTGTGTGTGTGTGTGTGTATATATATATATATATATATATATATGGCAATATTTCCCAACAAACTCAGATAGTCCCAAATAGTGAGGCAATATATTAAACAGGCAAAAACCCAGATGGAAGGTAGCTGGAATCCAATCACCACAGCAGATGAACAAAATGAAATAAGGCAGTAGAAGTAAAAATCCACTAGTTTAATGAAAAAGTGTAAGCGCTTTCGCAATGGTCAACATTGTTTCATCAGACAAAAAAAAATAATCAACATTGGATGCTTATATTCACTTAACAAATTCAAACTAACCAGTCCTAACTCTTGTAAAATTAATTACCCTAATTATTACATATGCTTTTAACTGCGGTGGTGGTGCTGCGGTAGCGTTGTCGCCTCACAGTTAGACATTGCACATTCGATTCTCAGTTAGAGAGTCTTCTGCGTGTCGACATGCGTGAATGGGCATCCCTTTGTTGAAGGTTGTGCGTTAGGCCCGGCAAGCCAGCATGTAAAAATCTACTGCCAATCATTAGCGGACCAGAGTTCCGCTGTGGCGACCCCTAACCGGGAAAAGCCGAAAGACAGTCACTACATAAACTTTTAAAGCAACAACATCCTATTGTATGCATGTAAAACTGTATATCATGAATACACCATTAAAAACTGTTTCTAATGCATAGATTTACATAAGAATGTTGAATACACATAATATACATATAATATAAATTACCTATTCTACCAATATACCAGAATTACTTCAGTTTCCTAGAGTTTGGAGCTGCTTTAATAGGGACAGAGTCATTAAGACCTAGCCCTCTATGTGCTCCCAGTCTCAAAATCCAATGGACTTCCATGTTTTCTGTAGAGTTTACTGTGTCCCCCATTGTAACACTTATACTTTGTACAGCACTTGGAAAAGGAATGTATGTTCTGCAACTTTGGATAGAGTATGTTTTGCTAAAGCACTATATTCCTGTCCTCTCCTAGTACAATATATACGATCCCTAATACGTTCCTTGAGATGGCGATTCGTTTTACCTACATAGAATTGAAAACAAATTTTGCCGTGAGCCACATAGACTACATTACTTATATTACAATCTGCTGTCGTTCTAAGTTCCCAAAGGTATCCTGTCCCTGGATGTTTGAAAAATCTAGATTCATCAATGTACTGACAGTATGCACAATTTCCACATTTATGAGTACCCATGTTTAGGCTATCCAATGTCCTAGTTATTCTTGGTTAACATAGCTGTTGTTTTAAATTTTTTTCTATTTTTAAAAATAAAATGGGGTTGTGTGCCCACTACACTGGTAGTATCATAATCTACTAGCAATATATGTCAGTTCTGAATATGATGTCTTTAAACTTTTTAACATCCATTGTATAGGGCAACACCAAAGATGTTTGAGAAGGTCCCTTATTATTATCTCTCGCATCAGGGCCTACACCCTTTGCTCTCTCAGAATAATATGGTTTTGCTTTGCCTCTTCTTTCCTCAAGTACCTTATAATATGTTTTTCTATCTCTTGCTTGGGATAGCCTCTACTCAGAAATCTTTTTTTGAGGTTAGAAAGTTCTTTATTATATATTTCAACTTGACAGCAAAGCCGTGATATCCTCATTGCTTGTCCTTTAACTATGTTTGAAAAAATGTGCTTATTATGCATACTAGTCCAATGTAAAAATGTTGGATGATAACATTGTTTTCTATGAAGTTTAGTAGACCATCCCTTCTCAACTTCATAGATGGTTGTTGTTGTGTCTTTCGGCTTTTCGGGGTTAGGGGTCTCCACAGCAGAATTCCGGTCCGCTAATGATTGGCAGAAGATTTTTACATGCCAAGTTGCCAGCCCTGATGCACAACCTTCAACGAAGGTACGCCCATTCACGCATGTCTCTACACAGAAGACGCTCTAGCTGAGAATCGAACCGGACAGCGTCTTACTGTGTGGCAACAACGCTACCACAGCACCACCGGTAACGTCTAAAAAATCTATATTGCGTGCTGAATAATTCATTGTGAACAGCAAAAAATCACTGGTATTGTTAAGCTGAATATGGAAAGAATTCAAGTGTTCTTCACTCCCCTTCCACGGCTTTGCTGTCAAGATGAAATATATAATAAAGAACTTTCTAACCTCAAAAAAAGATTTCTGAGTAGAGGTTATCCCAAGCTAGAGATAGACAAAGCATATTATAAGGTACTTGAGGAAAGAAAAGGCAAAGCAAAACCATATTATTCTGAGAGAGCAAAGGGTGTAGACCCTGATGAGAGAGATAATAAGGGACTTTCTCAAACATCTTTGGTGTTGCCCTATACAATGGATGTTAAAAAGTTTAAAGACATCATACATCAGAACTGGCATATATTGCTAGTATATGATGATATTACCAGTGTAGTGAGCAAACACTGCGGTGGTGGTGCCGCGGTAGTGTTGTCGCCTCACAGTTAGACGCCCGTTCGATTCTCAGTTAGAGTGTCTTCTGTGTGGCGACATCCGTGAATGGGCGTTCCTTCGTTGAAGGTTGTGCGTTAGGCCCGGCAAGCCAGTACGTAAAAATCTACTGCCAATCATTAGCGGACCGGAGTTCCGCTGTGGCGACCCCTAACCGGGAAAAGCTGAAAGACACAAACAAACCAGTGTAGTGGGCACGCGACCACATTTTATTTTTAAAAATAGAAACATTTTAAAACAACAGCTATGTTACCCAAGAATAACAAGGACATTGGACAGCCTAAACATGGGTACTCATAAATATGGAAATTGTGCATACTGTCAGTACATTGATGAAGCTAGATTTTTCAAACTCCAGGGACAGGATACCTTTGGGAACTTAGAACGACAGCAGATTGTAATACAAGTAATGTAGTCTATGTGGCTCACGGCAAAATTTGTTTTCAATTATTTGTAGGTAAAACTAATCGCCATCTCAAGGAATGTATTAGGGATCGTATATATTGTACTAGGAGCGGACAGGAATATAGTGCTTTAGAAAAACGTACCCTATCCAAAGTTGCAGAACATACATTCCTTTTCCAAGTGCTACATGTACAAAGTGTAAGTGTTAGTCCATTGGATTTTGAGACTGGGAGCACATAGATGGCTAGGTCTTAATGACTGTCCCTCTTAAACCAGCTCTAAAATCTAGGAAACTGAAGTAATTCTGCTATATTGGTAGAATAGGTAATTTATATTATATGTATACTATGTGTATTCAACATTCTTATGTACATCTGTGTATTAGAAACAGTTTTTAATGGTGTATTCATGATATACAGTTTTACATGCATACAATAGGATGTTATTGCTTTAAAAGTATATGTAGTAATTAGGGTAATTAATTTTACAAGAGTTAGGATTGGTTAGTTTGAATTTAAGTGAATATAAGCATCTAATGTTGATTAGTTTTTTTTTTTTGTCTGATGAAGCATGGTTGAGCATTGCGAAAGCGCTTACACTTTTTCATTAAACTAGTGGACTTTTACTGCTGCTGCTTTCTTTATTTTGTTCAGCTGCTGTGGTGACTGGATTCCAGCTACCTTCCATCTGGGCTTTTGCCTATATGTATCTATCTATCTATCTATATATCTATCTATATATATATATATATATATATATATATATATATATATATATCTTCTTCTTTCGGCTTTTCCCGGTTAGGGGTCGCCACAGTGGATCACCTGTCTGCTCATGATTGGCAGTGGAGTTTTACAGTGTCGAGTTGCCAGCCTGGCGCCCAACCTTCCACAGAAGGCACACACACACACACACACACACACACACACACACACACACACACACACACACACACACACACACACACACACACACACACACTCACACCTAGGGCCAGTTTAGAGTGTCCAATCCACCTGCAGCTTGTCTTTGGGATGTGGGAGGAAACCCATATGACCACAGGGAGGACATGCAGACTCCACACAGAAGGCTCCCCAGCCGAGGATTGAACCGGAGAACCTCTTGCTGTGAGGCGACAATGCTAACCACTGCACCACCGTGGCCGTCTATATATATATATATATAATACTCCAAACATGTTTTTAAAGGGGCATATACTTTGTTTTACTGAAGTTTGTTACCATATTATTCATTTAGCCTAATGGTTTAAATTGTTAAGACAGGTTAGCAGAGCCTTACAATGTCCCTCATTTACAAAACATTTACCCAGCCTGTTGGAACAGGGTCATCAGACTGCCATTAAAGAAGCTTGGTCTTGGCAGGACTGCCCACATAGCTTAATGTGGCCTTTGAGCATTCAGACATCCAGTTAAATGCACATGTGTGAGCTAAGTAATGCAATAAAAGTCTTGAAGTCCAGTTGGGATCGGATGGGAATGAGGCCAGCTAATGTATTTTCTTTTAAAATCCCCATTGACCTTCTCTTATTGAGATAACTGTTGAAGATTAATATAGCCTGCCCTGTCCTGTGTCCATTTATAGCTATATGTGATTTTTTGGAATGTTATCAAAATTTGCTTTGCCATTTCTAAGTTCATTTTAATGTAGAAGGAGATCATTTCAGAGTGTTGTGAGAACAATTCTGAGGTAGAGGGATTTGCTTGCTTCTTGTCTGTGGCAGGTTCATATGGCAAGTTATGGCACACAGTAGATATCAGGATGAGTAATTTAGCATGGGACCACACTTTAGCAAAATCTGAAGACTAAACTGCAAGTGACATTGCAACTGACTAAACTTAATGAGGACTGTAAAAATAAGAAGCAGACTTAGAAGCTAATTAAAAAAGCTTCTCTTATTGTGAAATAAATGTGCTATCCACAGACAGTACCCAGCAGTGCAAGGTTTCAGTGCCTTCCACACATTTAGACCATAAGCTGCACATTCTGTGACAAAAGGCATAGGAGTCTCAAGTCTATTTCTGCAGTAAGCATAACTGTAGGCTGGTTAAACAAGACAATGCCCTGAAATTTATCCATGTGCAAATCATCTTAAACAATGTGCCATACCCTGTCCTAGCAAGCTACTCTATGTCCCTAGAATCCCATAGCTCGTACCTAGACCTACTAGAGACACTCACCATTAAACTAAATACCCTATTCATGGGAGACTTTAACTATCCCTCTATAGACTGAGAAACATACACTGTCTCATACTGTCAGGCACAAAATTATTCCTGGTCTTTATTTACATAAGTTCCCTTGACCAGACAATGCTCACATCCACCAGACTTACTGGAACTGGTATTTGCCAGTATGGGAGAGTGCTGCCTCCCTGTGTCACATCCTTGCTGGTGAGGTCAGACCACAAAGCTGCCTCCTTTGAAAACTTGGTAACATTAGCAAACCTTGTAACATTTAGGAAATATTCCAAAGCAAACAACATCCTATTAATTGATAGCTTGTCAACATTAAACACCATACCCAACCTATGTTCACAGCAACCTATGCAAAATTGTTCACAGAGACCCTGTGCAACCACATAAATGGCTGAATAGAGGCTGCTGTACCTAATAGAAAACCCACAACAAAGTCTAAAAAACAAGCCACACTGGTAGAATCCTTAACTTAACAGGGTATATAACTAAAGGAAAAAAGTCATGGCTAAAATCAGGAAGAGCAACTCCAATAATGATAGGAGTTTTCTAATTAAACTAAACAGGAAACAAGAAGACTAATTAAGTCCAAAAAGGGCAGTTACAAGGTCATGATAGCCTCACAGGGTAAAGACAACCACAGAGACTTCTACAGCTGTGTCCAAAACCTCAAAGGCAGCACACAACCATGTGCCAAACTGGTTGTCATTTGTGCCACCTTCACTGTACAGAGTGACACAGAAAATTTGCTGGGTAACAAATTCAGCTCAATCTTCAATCCCAAACTCCCCCTATCTCCCCCTATGAAATACCTACTACCATTGTCTGACAGGTGGCTTAGAGTATTAATGAGCTGTTAACAAGCTGTTTCCCATGGTCAAGTGGTACGAGGTTTGATCCCCTCAGCCTCCTTTGCCTAATTGTGTGATTCTGAGGCTGAGCAAGTCAATTAGCCAGACACCGCTCCCAGACTTGGCCTGTAAAAGGTACATGGAGATCAGTGCTCTACCCTGGAAAACAAGTACAACTAAATAAAAGCAAATAAATAAATAACTCTGCTCCTCCTCCCAACTATTAACAGGGAGAATGTCCTGGAGGTGCTCACTAAGGCCAAAAACAGAGCCTCATTGGACCCTGATAATATCCTAGGATGCCTCTTAAATAGCTTGAAACATTGAAACAGGACCTATCAGGACTGCTTAAGTCATTTTTCAACTATAGCCTCAAAACAGGCTTAGTACTACAAGAATGGAGGACTACAATGGTTATACCACTTCACAAGGATGGACCATCAACTGATCCCAGAAACTACAAGCTTGCTAGTCTGACTAGTCTAATATGCAAAGTTGTGGAAAGAATTATCATGGAAATGATCAACAAAGGCATAGGCAACCTTCTGACACTGGACCCTCTCCAGTTTGGCTTTGTGAAGGGAAGTCCATCCTAGTAAACCTGATGGACTTCTTTATGAAGGTCACCAAGACCATGGATTATGGGAAAGTGGTGCATACTGCCTACCTGGACCTGGCTAAGGTGTTTGATACAATATCCCAATCGGGTATAGTTAACAAGCTCACAGAAATGGGTATAAACTCCTACATAATTTGCTGGATTTCCACCTAGCTCGCACACAGGACCCAGGAAGTCAGGATTGGTGAGACCACCTCCCCTAAGACACTGGTCACCATTGGTACCTCAGGGCCCCATGCTGACAGTGATTCTATTTGGTGTCTACTTCTTGGAGGTAAAGGCTAATGGCTTTGGCTGACCAAGTTCGCAGATGACTGTGAACTGGGAGCTATTATGGATTCCTACATGTCACAAACCTCTTACAAGAGGGTCTAACACTGACAAATGGCTGCTACCAAAGTCACGGATTAAAACCTAATGCCAAGAAGAGCATTATAATTCCTTTTGGGAAAACTGCCATCCAGGCTAATTACACCATTGATAAGACACCCTTAAGAGCCGACCTGGTAGTCAAGGATCTGGGAACATATGTAGACAGTAATCTGGCCTTTGACCAACATGTGGCTTAAGTAGTAAGAAAGTCATTCCATGTCACCCAACTTTTAAGTAAGGGCATGCCTTCCAGGCCCAAAGAAGTCATAATGCCACTCTATTTGGCCCTTATCGGATTTATCGCTGGGTATAATGCCCCCTTTAACATGTACCTGACCAGATATACATAACAGTTGGAAAGCCCACAGAGGTTCTTTACCAGGAGAATACAGGGTTCGATACAGATTGCCTTAAAGCCCTATCTCTATACTCAGTCTTCTACAGTTTACAGTTTATCTATGCCTGGCATATAAGGCATCATCAGATACAGCTTTGAGGGCCTTTTGCACATCTACAAAATGAACAGCATCAAAACCACTAGAGCCAAAGATTTAAATTTTACTTGTGACATAAATAAGACAGGTTGGCAAGACACATATGTGTCTCAGATTCCCGTGCTGTGAAACAGGCTTCCCAGTCATGTGAAGCAGAGTCCATCCCTAACCCTATTTAAGCATAACCTTGACCAATGGATGGGAAATTGGGAGATTCACCCTGAGTTTGTCCCCATGTCTGTCAATGACAGAGGCAGAGAGTAATGCCTAAACCAATCCCATGGCCACATAACCTCTAGAAAATTCCTAACTAACATACCTTCTCCTAATAAACACATAATACATAGGCACACAATTGGGTTGTGGTGGTTGTTAGTATATTATATACCTATAAACATGTGAGCCTATGAAAAGTTATTATTTTGATATTTTGGTTGCTGAAGATCAAGGCTGACATCTGAGGTGTGTGTGTGAGTGACTACTTCCATTACTTGTAAGCATCAAAATGTTTGTCAGAGCTTTAATACTTTTAATACTATGTGTAATGATAATGTTTGTGAGAACTTTACATACTATCTGTCTGTAATGAGAGTGTTTGTCAGAGTTTTAATTACTATCTATGTGTAATGAGACTGTTTGTCAGAGCTTTAAGTACTACATGTAATCAGAATGTTTGTCAAAGGTTTAAGTACTATCTGTGTGTAATCAGAATGTTTGTCATAGGTTTAAGTACTATCTGTGTGTAATCAGAATGTTTGTCATAGGTTTAAGTACTATCTGTGTGTAATCAGAATGTTTGTCATAGGTTTAAGTACTATCTGTGTGTAATTGGAATGTTTGTCAGAGCTTTAAGTACTATCTGTGTGTAATCAGAATGTTTGTCAGAGCTTTAAGTACTACCTGTGTGTAATCAGAATGTTTGTCAGAGCTTTAAGTACTACCTGTGTGTAATCAGAATGTTTGTCATAGGTTTAAGTACTATCTGTGTGTAATCAGAATATTTGTCATAGGTTTAAGTACTATCTGTGTGTAATCAGAATGTTTGTCAGAGCTTTAAGTACTACCTGTGTGTAATCAGAATATTTGTCAGAGCTTTAAGTACTACCTGTGTGTAATCAGAATGTTTGTCAGAGCTTTAAGTACTACCTGTGTGTAATCAGAATGTTTGTCATAGGTTTAAGTACTATCTGTGTGTAATCAGAATGTTTGTCAGAGGTTTAAGTACTACATGTAATCAGAATGTTTGTCAGAGCTTTAAGTACTACCTGTGTGTAATCAGAATATTTGTCAGACCTTTCAGTATTATCTCTGTGCTTTTTAAACAAAACAAAAAGACTCAGCATTAGAGTCAGAGTAGTTCAATATACTGTACTTTTATCAGCCTGTTTTTGTAAAAGATGCTGCTTTGTGAAAAGGTATGCAAGCTTAATTTACTATACATTTCAGATTTAAATTGCACATATTAATTTTCCTGTGGCTCGTGGCTCCTAGTGCTTCTGTTTTCTGTTTGGACATATTAATTGTTTGTAATGTTGTTATTTGTCTTTCGGCTTTTTCCTGGTAAGGGGTCGCCACAGCCGAACTACGGTCCGCTAATGATTGGCAGTAGATTTTTACGAAATGCGGAGGTGCCAGCTTGACGCACAACCTTCAATGAAGGTACGCCCATTTACGCACGCATGTCTTTTAAACGCTACCCAACTGCGGGGAGGACATGCAGACTCCACACAGAAGGCACTCCCAAGCCACGCCGAGAATTGAATGGGAGAACCTCTTGCTGTGAGGCAACAACGCTACCGCTGTACCACCGCGGCATTACATTACTTTTCTCTAATAACATGCAAAATTTAAGCTGGGAATTAAAATGGATTTTATGACACATAATGTTTAGGGGTGGCGATGGTGCAATTATTTCTGCATGACTGATTTTGTAAATGAATCATTTAGTGCTGTCTGCATTTTGAAATAGATGTAGAGCAGCAGGAGTATGTAAACCAGCAATGAAATCAAACATGCAAAATGAAAACGTAACTTCTGTACTGATAGTGGATGGAACACAGTAAGCACTCCACTTTCTTATTGAGCTGTGCCCATAGTAAGGGGATCTGATCACTTCTTAAAACTGTAAGAGGTTAAGGTCGCTGGGTGGAATTTGTGATCCAATTACATAAGTAACCTTGCATAACATTTTTCAAAAGACTGCAGATTGTTTATTATTCATGGCAAAGAATAAAATGGTACACAAGGCATATCTGCAGTGTTTATACAGTATAAACGATATACATTATGTCAGACTGGAGATGCAAATGATGAATGATGGTATTGTAGCTAGTATGTAATAAGCCTGCATCAAGTTAATAGGGACTCTGAAAATGTATAGTACATGGTGGCATTTGAGGATGTTGTTGGTGGCCACAGTCTGGAGTGTTCGTACTTGAATAGACGTGAGAGGAATAGTGTAGCATGCAGTCTCACAGAACTGACGTTATGAAACAGTAATAAAAATTGTGTAGACTGGTTTTGTACACCTCTCCGTGTTACAGAAAAAATCAGAATTACTCATTATCCAGAGCTTTGCACGATTAACTAAGGGCTACTGTAGCAGTACAGGGCCATCAAAGCTGAAGTGGCCTAAATTTGTGATGTCACATGTAACTGACCTGCACAGACTGACACAGCTAGTGAATCCCATTAGAAATATGTTGCCATAACAGAAAATGATACTGTTAGGCAACCATATGAAAGTGCCTTCTTAGGCATAAGAACCTGATCAGTGTTTCTCACTGGCTTAACCCTTTCACTGAGATATCTAAGTTTCTTTCCACACGTTCCTAAGTGCGTAATTCACTGTTATTCTCCTCCTTAGGAAACAGCAGCTGAGGAGACTGGATAATTACTATTTAAAACATTATCTTCAATATAAGGCAGTCTTTTTTCACAGACACCTTATTCTTCTGGAAAGCTGTGTAGGTTTCTTTCACATGAAGGCCTACAATTCAATGCTGAATTTCAGTATTTTGACACTGAATAGTCAAAAGTGCAGTTATGTGAAACTGCACTATCTTGAATGCAGAAATGTCGAAGCCGCTGTCGTGGTGTCACGTTTGTGACGTGTGGTGTGGTTTATGAATTTAGCTGGGGATTCAGGTAAGTGATATTTACGTAAGGGTATTGGGTAGGGATTTTAGTGTGTGCGAGTATGTGTAGTGATGGTTTTTGTGTGTTTGTTTGTTTAGTGCGACCTCAGAGTTAGTATATATAAGTAGGGGGTGTGTGGGGGGTGCATAGGGGCTTGCTCCCCCTGCTTATAGGTAGGGTAGATGTGTTTGTATGTTATGTTGTGTTTGTGTTGTTTTGTTTGTTGTAGTGTAGTTAGGTAGGTGTATGTGTGTTTGTTTGTGTGGTGGTGTGTGTTTGTGTGTGTATGGTCGCAATTTTGGTTTTCGCGGTTGTGGGTTTTTGGGTATGTCGATTTCGACTATACAGTCTTGAAATACTGAAATTCGACATTTCAGTATTTCGAGATTGTCTAGTGAATCCATATATATATATATATATATATATATATATATATATATATGGATTCACTTCATAACATTGAAATATCAAAATACTGAAACTCAAAACACTGAAACCAAAATACTGAAAGCTCAAAATACTGAATACTCAAAATACTGAAACTCAAAATACTGAAAACACATATTATCGTAAACTCAGCAAACAACATAAATCATAACAATTTCTACCAAATATATGCAGGAGCCCCTGCACCCCCCTGCTAATTAAATATATCAACTCCAAGATTGCACATAGTGTAGTTAAGTGCAATCTTGGAGTAGATATATATAATTATAGGTGGGGGCACAGCCCCCCACATAGGGGGTGCAGGGGGGCTTGCCCCCCTGCATATATTTGGTAGAAATTGTTATGATTTCTGTTGTTTAAGCTGAGTTTACGCATAATATGTGTTTTCAGTATTTTGAGTTTCAGTATTTTGAGTATTCAGTATTTTGAGCTTTCAGTATTTTGGTCTTCAGTATTATGAAGTTTTGTCATTTTCAGTATTTTGAAGTTTCAGTGTTATGAAGTGAATCCATATATATATATATATATATATATATATATATATATACACACGTATACATTTACATATAGATACTAATTCCAGAATCATACTAAAGTGGGGATATATACAAACTCCATGATCGCTAAACATTTTTTGATTCATACTACTTGAACTCACAAAACTGGCAGTCACAGTGATTTCATTTTCCTGCAACAGTTACCTTATCCTGAAGAATTTCTGAATTGTAGGCCTTCATGTGAAAGAAACCTACACAGCCTGCTGAACTAGTAGGTTTAAAAATAAATAGAGTTGATTTCTCAGTCTCAGAATTCAAGTCCCGTGCAACAAATACTGGATGCGTGGGAGTCCGCATATGAAAAGTTCCTTGCAGGAACTGCCTTCCAGTAACCTGCAAGGCCATAAGAAGACATATGGATACAGTGGCAAACGTCTACACTTGTGGTAGACTAGCTCAAGGTGACGTCATACAAAGTGGGGAGATATAAGATCAGATGGGGTCAAGGTAACATCGTATGAAGTGGGGAGATGTAAGATCTGATGGATATAACTAGATGTATAGCTTTGTCATTACAATAAAAAGAAAATGTTATCCATTTAGATGGCTATAATTTTAGTTTATTCTAGAATGGACAATACCTCTGCAGAAAAATAGGACTGCTCAGTTCAATGTTCTCCATTTTGGAAGCAGAAGGGTTCCTTCTTTTATGGTTAATAACTAGTAAAGTGGCAGAATTATTAGCTGGGCAAATAAGGTCCATATTAAAATGGTAAACCACAGTTTATTTTCCCAGCAAGGCACTACAAGAAAAACATGTTTGCATTTATTCTTACATTTAGCGACAGATTTAGAATTAGATGAGTTTTGAAAAAATGCATACACTAGACCCTGTCTCCAAATTACTAAATGGATATTTGTGACCAACACCTTGCTTTGGGGAAGCTGACACAAAATACAAGGAGATGGTAGGTCCAAATGAGAACTAAACAGAGACACTCCTAAATGGCCCTTCTTTTCTGTTATCATGACAATGTTTTCCTTGTCTATTTTCTTCTTGGGAACTGATTTTTTTCTGGTTAGAATATCTGCCAGGATGTTTTACTCACTTCAGATAAAAATGACATCAAGTGATATGACCTTATGAATTGTTTTCTCATGAACTATTTTGGATTATCTGCCTGTACAAAAAGAATGGGTGCCTTCTTTCTTGTTAACAGTCTCATTTAAAAGGTACCTAATTTTAAGGCTGATTCAAAATCCACCATTAGCCTGGTAAAAGCAAAAATGTTTTTTTTATGGAGTCTAAAGGCTGTACAGTTTCAGAAATAGATATGTGCCCTCTGTGTAAAGCCTGAAAGGTGTGTCATATGTTAAAAGTTTGGAATCAGAAGAACAAAGTGTTATTCTTGGTTTATACTCCGGAGGCTGGGAAATCTGATGCTGGAGATTCCTGGGTTATCTCTGCACCTTTGGCATTTATAACCTCGCAGTGTTGATCATAATGATAGACGACACCATGTAGCCTAGAGCGTTGAGAATAGCCTTGATGTTAGTGCCTTTAGTATTAAACTGTGCAGAAAACAAACATCACTTTGCCCTGAAGTAAGATTATCATTGAGAATTTGATTTCTAGGTCTGGCCACAGGAATCTTTGTCACAGAAAGAGAGAAATTTCATGTTTTTTTGTTGAGAGAAATACCTAAACAGTGGAAACACTGAATACTCTTCTAAATTGCAAGTTGCAGGATCTAAAGGTATTTGACTTTAAGCAATGAGACAGTCACGTTGGCTATTTGGTAAACAGTGTAGGTGCATTAGATAGGCTAAGTTGCGAGTAGATGAACTGGTAATGAAAGCCTGCCACTACATAAAATTTGAGAAATTGTCAGTGAACTAATTTGCATGCTCAACCAACATGCTCATAAAGACTGGATGTGGGACTCTACTCATATCTGTCAATTGGGCAAAACTAAAAATAATTTTTTTTCGGGGGGTCAAAATTGGAACAAATTTTAAATATCGTTCTTACAAATTAGAAAGTTGCTAAAGTAAAAGGTTGAGTGTTAGTATTCATTGTTTGAAGGATATGAAGCCTGAAACTCAAATGTATGTCATTATTTAGTGGCTTCAATCCTAATTGATTTGCCAGAAAATCACAAATATTATCAGGAACAGACCAAAAATATGAGGAAAAGTCTGGACATTCTGTGAAAATCTAGACAGCTGACAGCTATACTTCATTCTAATGATACAACGTACATGAGTAAAGGAACTAGCGCTTGTATTGTCCATATCATCAGCTTCTTTGTTTGGATGAACTTATTCAAGTCTGTGAGATCAAAAATGGGTCTGCCATTGTTATCATTTTGTTGTTGTTGTATCTTTCAGCTTTTCCCGGTTAGGGGTCGCCACAGCGGAACTCCGGTCCCTAATGATTGGCAGTTGATTTTTACATGCTGAGTTGCCAGCCCTAATGCACAACCTTCAACGAAGGTACGCCCATTCACGCATGTCTCCATGCAGAAGACGCTCTAGCTGAGAGTTGAACCAGTCAGCGTCTTACTATGAGGCGACAACGCTACCGCAGCACCACCACCACGGTCTATTGTTACAGTGGAAAAAAAAGCCTTAAACAAAATGCCTTTCCCTCTTTTGTTAAAGGTACGAACTGAATTACGTGATTGTTCACTACTTAATGAACTAAATGCAGAGCTAAGTAAGTATTTTCTGAAATCCTTGTAATAATACCTGGAAATGAACTGCACATAATTCCACCATTTACTTGGCTGATACAGATTCTATTCAAACAGAATAAAGCCATGGCATAAAAGCTCACTCCCATCAAATGGCAGCTCAAATAGTCTACTTAATAAAATCAAAGGTAAACATTTACTTTCAAGTGGGGCAAGCCCTCACTGCACCCTGCAGACTAACACACCTCCTTTCTATTGTATAAAAATTGTCTCCAAGATCATGCAGCCTTGATTGTAAACAGGAAATATTATTTCTCCAGTGTTCTGCAGTCTGAGAGTAGCACAGCTGCAGAGTGCACCTTCTAGAATGCTGATGAACTTGATTATTTGAGTCTTGATGTTATGGGACTCAATCAGTCTATGTCACACTGTTACTACCTCTCTGATTTATTGGTATATTGCCATTGAAATTACTGACTTTGCAAAATGGGTAGGTCTTACTCCTAGTGGGCCAGGTAGGATGTCTGAGAATGATAATGGGAGTACCTATCACTAGATGCAGATTAAGGGCCTGTCCTGTTGGGTGGGTGCCTGCTGTTGTTGTTGTCTGTTGGTCATTCCAGTCTTTTCTAACTAAACTATTGCAGCCTTCTGGACCTGCAGTTAAAGGAGCAAGATTTAGATGTAAGATTCCTGGAAAATGTGGGGCTAAGAGGATAAAACATCTGCTTGACATTGTCATTTCCACTATAACTGTGATCCATATAGTCTGAGATCAGCTAGCAATCCAGGCACTGTAGGAGACAATGAGGTGGGTCATCATTATAGCCCATGTTCGGCCACTGATTCAGAAAGGTGGGGTTGGTCTGGTTGGTTGCATTGCCAACACATACTGAAATTGGAGGTGTATGAGTAGCCATGTCTGTACTGGAGAAGAGCACTAGACTACTCCAATCAATGGTAACCTGGTAGCCTTCAATCACTTGTGTATACACATTGGTAAACTTGTAGCAGGAACCAGGAAATAATATCACTCACTGAGTCCACGTCTGTGCATTACCTAAGCATTTGTGAACATAAATATCTCTCTGTGCCAGACATTACATTGTCAATAGGTTTATAGGTTCATAGGTGATTGCTTGTCTAATGGCACAAGAGCCTTTACAGGCTTAGCCAATAATACCCAGGATATGACAATATCATATCCTAATTCCCCTTCCCCAGATATGGGATGGGGTAGTATCAGGGTAGTGGGTTAGTGGGTCTTTGGGTGTTGTAGTTCTAAGTCATTTTGCAGACTGCCTTTGTTCATGAGGGACATGGGCAGTAACCCGAGTGTGAATTTACAGTTCCCCATCCATTTATCCAAATTCCTTTTGAAGAGAATGAGGGGTGGGCTTTGTATGATGAAGAAAATTTAAGTTAATTCCATAGATGAGGTAGCCTTTGGGATACAAATCTGTCTCTTCAGCAAGTTCTTCCTGAGTCACAAATAAGGATCAGGCCCATGGAATGCGTAAACCTCGTATACTTTTTCTTGCAAATGTGTAATATTTTCAACAGTGCTGGATCAGGGAATGCCTTGTAGGTCAGACGTAAGTCCCCTCTCAGAAAACAATGTGAGATGGAGTAAAGCGTAGGTCCTTTAGTCAGTCTGCATAAAACATGTGTCTTCCGCTTTGTATTTTTTTAACAAGAAGCCTCTGGGGCTGCTCCAGTTGGTGTAAGTGCCTGGTTAGGTATATCCAGAAGGAAGCGTTGTACCCAATTATGGACCTGATGAGGTCTTAGTAGAATGGCACTATGACACTATGACTTCCTTTGATCTTGATGCCATGCCTTTACTTATAAGTAGAGCCAAACAGAAGGGTTTCCTCACTATCGTAGCTACCTGGTGATCAAAGTTCAGGTTACTATCTATCTGTCTTCCTAGGTCCCTCACCACTGGGTCTACTTTTAGGGGTGTACTATCAGTATTATAATTTGCAAGGAAATCTGATTTTTCAAAGGGTAGGATTATGCATTTTTAGCATTTAGCCTCAGATCATGGTTTTGGCACCAGTCGTGTGTTGATTTTAGGCATGTTTGTGAGATGTTAACATCATTTGGGGATTCAATGATTGCTACCATCTTACAGTTGTCAAACTTGATGAGTCAGAGGTCCCCAACACTGGCTTTCACTTCAAAGAAGTATATACCAAACAGGAGGGGCCCCAATGCTGAGCCCTGTGGGACACCACTAGTAATAGGTTTCTTTTTGAAAGTGGATTCACCTATCCAGACAACGTGTCCTGTCAGTGAACTAGTTGGCTATCTATCTGATGATGTAGGGGTTTATGCCTAACTCAGTAAGTTCATCTATGATCCTTGAGTGGAGGATTGTGTCATAAGTTTGGCGGGGTCTAGATAAGTGATGTGCACCACTTTACCTTCATCCATGGCCCTGTTCAACAGATTGAGCAGGCAATACCTCCCTTTGACAAAGCCAAATTGGGTCTGGTCCAGTGTTTGGAGAGTTCTTATGCTGTTATTGATCAGGTCCATGATAATTCTCACCATGGCCTTGTAGATAAGACTGGTCAAGCCTATGGCCCTGTAGTTCCCTGAGTCAGTTGATGGGCCCCCCTTGTGCAGAGGGTCAACTTTTGCAGTCCTCCATTCCTCTGGGACAAAGCCTGTCCAGAGGCTATAGTTAAAGAGGGTTTCTAGTGGCCCTGACAGATTCTGTTTCAAGCTATTTAAGAAGCATCCTGGAATGTTGTCGGGACCCATGAACTCTGTGTTTTTGGCTTTAGCATGTGCAGTAAGGATCTGTTCCCTCTTAAAGACCAGTATGGGATGATTGCAGGTATTTCTTTAGGTGTGGTATTAGGTGACGGGGAGTGGGTTGAAATGAACTTCTCAGCCAGCTGGTTAACGATACTTTCAGACTGGGTGTACGTTTTGCCATTCATGATTAACTTTGCACATTGCTGAGTGTTTCCCACTGAGGTTCTGACCATAATTAAAGGAAGTCTTATGATTATCTTTCACCTAGGAGGCTATCTTTGCCTCATAGTTTGCTTTGGCAGATTTGACCAGCTCTCTGATTTGTTTGTTTAGATTGGTGAGAGTCTTTTGACACCATTTTGTCTGTTTCTTCTTGGCTTTGGAGAGGATTTTTGTTAAATAGCTTATTTTTGCTAGGAGTCCACCAGAGTAGTTTATTTTTACCAGTAATCATGAGTTTGACTTGGACAGTTACTGCCTCCTCTATGCAGCTATGGATGTGGTTGCACAATGCTTTTGTGTACAGCTCAGAGTAGGCCTCAGTGTCATCTGGATTCAGAGGAGCTTGGACATTTAATAAGCTATCACTTAGTTTGAGGTAATTGGCCTTAGCAAAGTTCTTAACAGGTTTGGAGTTTAATGGGAGTTCTAGGTTAGTTTAAGTAATAAAGGAGATCATTTTGTGGTCAAATCTTACAAAGGAGGAGTTAATGCATGTGAGGGAGCAGCATCCTCCCATGTTCATGAATACTAGGTTCATAGGTTCATAGGTAGGTACTAGGCTATTGGCCCTAGGGCCTATATAAGCCTAGCCAAAAATGTACCCTGGCTTTCGCCACCCAAGAAAATTATTTTCCTGTGCCCCTGTCGAGCAGAGCCACAGAAGTGATCCCTGGGGTGAATTTCCTATTTCCCATCCAGTCATCAAGATTTTTCTTGAAGAGTGAATGAGGAGCTCTGTTTGACATAGATAGGTAGTCTTTTCCAGAGTATGGGAAGTCTCTGGGACAGAAGTCTATCCCTCCAGCATGCTCTGTTTATTATGGTGACAAGGTTTAGGTCCCTAGAGCATGTAGCCCGGAAGGATTGTGATTTCTTTAAGTGGAGCATGTCCAACAGCTCTGGATTTGACATAGCTTTGTATGTTAGGCAGAGATCGCCTCTGAGTAGGCGATATGCGATGGAGTAAAGTTTGAGTTTTTTGAGATGGTCTGCGTAGGGCATCTGTTTGAGGCCAGTAATCCTCTTTGTGAGGTATTTCTGTGGCCTTTCCAGTTGTTGTAGATGTCTTGTGAGGTACATAAAGGGGCGTTGTACTCTATAATGGGTCTAATGAGTGACGAGTAGAGGGGAACAATGACCTCTTTTTTTCTGGATGAGAAACCTTTTGTGATGAGGTGAGCCACGTAGAAGGATTTCCTGACTACTGTGGCGATGTGATTATCAAAGGAGAGACTTCTGTCCACCTGTGTCCCAAGATCTCTTATCACATTTTCAGTGTTAAGTAGACTACCAGCTATATGGTAGTTCATGGGTACAGAGTTTTTAACAAAAGGGATGACAATACACTTTTTGGCATTGAGTTTCAGGCCATGGCTTTGACACCAGGCATCTGTCTCAGTGAGGTCCTTTTGTAGTATGTCCACATTGTTAGGAGTTTCGATTATGGCTCCTAGTTTGCAGTCATCTGCAAACTTTGTTAGCCAAAGACCTTCTGTGTTAGCCTGTACTTCAGAGAAGTAGAAACCAAACAGGAGAGGACCCAGGACTGAACCCTGTGGTACTCCACTTGTCACTGGTCTGAAGTCGGATTTGGAGTCTGCTACTTTCACAGTGTGGGTTCTGTCCATGAGCCAGTTGGCAACCCATCTTGTGACATAGGGATTTATACCTAGTTTAGTGAGCTTATCTATAATTCCAGAGTGGGGGATGGTGTCGAAAGCCTTGGCGAGATCTAGATAAGCTGTGTGAACCACCTTACCCTCATCTATGGCTTTGGTGACTGCTTCAAAGAAGTCAGTCAGGATTAGGAGACATGATCTGCCTTTTACAAATCCGAACTGGGTAGGGTCTAGAGTTTGGAGATTACCAATGTCTTTGTTTATGAGTTCCATGATGATACATTCCTTGGCCTTGCAGACCAGGCTCGTCAGGCTAATGGGGCGGTAGTTCCTGGGGTCCGTCGTGGCTCCCCCTTTGTGGAGTGGGATAACCATCGCAGTGCGCCATTCAGTGGGCACAAAGCCTGAGGTGAGGCTATGATTGAACATGGTACTTAGGTAGGGTGCCAGTTCATTCTGTAGTTCATGTAGAATGCAGCCTGGGATATTGTCAGGTCCCATGGATGCTGTGTTCTTGGCTTTGGAGAGTGTGTTTTTTTACCTGTGCAGCCGTGATTACAGGAACTTTGCATTCTTTTGGTATAGAGATGGGCCCTCTAGGGGGTGAGAGGGGGGGTAAAGTTAGCACTGAACCTATCTGCCAGGATGTTGGCAATATCAGTTAGTTCTGTATATTTAGTGCCATTGTGCTGTAACTCAGAGCAGATCTGAGTGTTGCCATTGAGATTCTTGACATAGCTATAGAATGCTTTGTGGTTGTCTTTAGAGTCAGTGGCAATTTTGTTTTCGTAACTAGCTTTGGAGGATTTTATGAGGGATCTCAGCTTCTTACTGAGGTTGACCAGGGAGTTCCTACAGTCATGGGATTTTACTCTTTTTTGCAACAGTTTCTTTCTTCTGTTGTAGAGTTTGTTTATGGCAGAAGACCACCAAATTGGTTTCCTTTTTTTGGAGGTTAGCATCTTGGTTCTATTAGGGATAGCATGATCCATGCACTCGTGTAAGTGCTTATAAAGTGCATTTGTGTAGGATTCAGCAGTCGTACATCTATTGTCCGTCTGCATGGGTGTCATGAAGTTTGCCACTTCTGTCTTAAGAAGTGTGAAGTTGGCTTAGGAGAAGTTTTTTACGGTGGTTTCCCTAATTGGGGGTGGGGGTGGGATGTCTAGGGTGATTAGCTTGTGGTTGGATCTGACCAACGAGGAATTGACCTCTGGTGTGGAACACCGGTTGCCCATGTTGGTAATGACCATGTCTAGGATATTGCTGCCCCTGGTGGGGGTATGAATAAGTTGATCCAAGGCTTTGGAATTTATGAATTCCAGAAAACATTGAGCAAAAGAGTTGATACATGAGTAGTTTTCCCAGTTAATGGTGGGGTAGTTGAAACAGCCCATTATTAGGTTGTTAGGTTGTACCCTAATACTTTCCAGTGTATCAAGAAATGAGGAGTGGGAATCCTGGGGCATGGTGGGGGGCCTGTAGCAAGCTACAGCTTGGATTGCGGTCTTGCTTAGAGTTAGTTGCACTTGGATAATCTCAGATGCATTATGCTGCGCAACTAGCCTGGAGGTCTGGATATCCTTAATGAATATGGACACGCCTCTACCTTTAGTGCTTCGTTCCGGGTTAGGTGGCTGAAAGGTGTGGTATGAATTATAGCCTGGTAATGCAGGGGTGCTCTCCAGAGCTTTGAACCAGGTCTCTTGTCACTGCACAGATGTCGATGTTCTCCATTTTAAGGAGTGCCTCGATTGAGTGCATTTTGAGGTTTAGCTTTACTTCTAGCATTGAGTAGCATTACCCTCAGATTTTGCTTGCTTGTACCTGTTACGGTGGTGAATTTGTCATTTGAACCTTGCCTAAAAAAGGCACTATAGGGGTGGAAAGAGCCTTAGCCAGTATACAGGAAACCCAAGGGCGACAGGTGCAGGCCATCTCTAGCAAAGCATCGTGGTCTGTCGATCATGTCATCCCAGGCAGACAAATACTGGATCCCCTTAGAAAGACACCAGAAGCTTAGCCAATTGTTGAAGTCAATCATTTTGTCCTTGTACTGTGGCATCAGTCTGGGTGATGGCAGGATTTTGTAGGATATTTGTACCTCTAGTCTGGGAGCTAACTAGTTGCCCCAGTGTGTTTGCTTTGACAAATTCCAACAATCTCTGAGCAAATAAATTATGGGTTGTATAAGTCTCTTGGTTTATGGAGGGGTGTGAAGTCACCCATAAGTATGGTGTTAGGCTGAATGTTAAGAAATTACAGTAGGTTTGGGCAGGAGCTTTGGTTTTCCAGACTCATCTTAGGGGATCTGTAGCTAAAAGGATATGATAGGGGGTCTCACCTATGGTTAGTTGGGCATGAAGCAGCCAAGCAAATTATGTTGTTGGAAAATGCTTACTAACAGCATCACTATGCACCATTACAACACTCACCACCATTACTGTTTACTCATCATTCAGTGCAATGTGATGCAACACTTGTTACACATCATCTGTATCCAGTGGCATTTCAATATCCTGGGATACAGGAACAGTGCTTAGGACCACTGGTGCTGTATGTCTTTCCATAGTTCTGGGCTCCACATACTAAACAGATTATTCAGATAATGTTATGAATATGATATTGTATTATCAGTATATGCCAGTGTGATTATATTAAAATGTATCAATGCTAATATTCATTGTGGCACAATGCCTTGTGCTAGCTCATCACGTACACATAGATCGCCAAAATAAATTTTAGAACGAAACAATTTCAGATGTAAACAAAGCAGTATACATTTGTGATTGTAAACTGATGTAAAAACCTACCCCATGTAAGGAAATACACAATACAGCTATGTATGCAAGCCTAACATATCCAAATAAAATAGTATTCTAACCCAATCCAAACTATTAATAATAACAGTTCACCTACTTCATCCACACAAAGCTAACTCAGAAAAAACAGTTAAAAATATTTTCTAAGTGGGAGGCTTCACCCCCTATCCCCAACTTCCGTAGCTTATATTTACTTACTGAATGGCTGCTCACCACAGCCAAAGCACATGCATTCAGAATTATGGTATGGCTAGCAACATGAAGGTTGGCTATAGCATAATTCAATAAATCTGCAAAATCAACATTTTTGCAGGTACAGTCCTGTAGGTGATGAAAGCAGCTAATGATCAAATAACATGTAGCCATTATTGTATATGCACTGTGATTCCCTACCACTGACAACAGTAATCAAGGAGCCTCAATCCTCACCACTAACAGCAGTGGGGGACGTACACACTGGGAGTTTGGCAAGTACACACACAGTAAAGTGCAATTTCCCTTAAGAGCACACAGACAGTACAGTCACTCTGGTGCAGTTTTTTCCCCTCTTTCTCCAGATCCCCAGTAAGACTCTCCACTGGCACAGCTACAGTTGAGATCTCAGCTGAGTGACCAAGCCAAGACCTCCAGCACCCTATCTGTCCAACCAGTGCTTCGTGTCACTGCCCAAGTAGCTGACACACACACTCTTTGAGATTTGATTTAAACACAGACACACACACACACACACACACACACACACACACACACACACACACACACACACACACACACACACACACACACACGCGCTGCGCTGCCACGCAGACGCACACACACACACACACACACACACACACACACACACACACACACACACACACACACACACACATATATATCTGGGAAAGGCTGGCACAGGTTTACAGGCTATGATTTCCACCCACTGAGTCAAGGTGAACCCTAGCCAAAGGTATTTGGAATGGGGTCCATTCTAAATCTCTGACTGGAGTAGACTTCACAAGCAAGTAGTGCTCCTCTTTAACCATTGCAGGCTTCACAATGGTTAGGTCAGAGGCTGTGTCTCTTTTCCCATTAACTAAGATAGGATGTAACCTCTTGCGGTAATTTGGTACCCGTATCATGTCCAGACAACTAACTGCTGGCATTCTGTCATTACCACTTACTGGTTCTCCCACCTTTTGTTCCCCACCTTGCCTCCATGGACATCTATATGCTATGTGGCCCCACTAGTTGCATTTAAAACATTTAACCCTTGGTCCTGGACACGTACCTGGACTAGTGGCTTCCCCTGCTACTGGTGGACTCTGTTGGGGCAGTTTAGGCTACTCACCATGGGTTCCCTTAGACCCATGAGCAGCACTGGGTATCCATTTCCTGTGTAGTGATGCCCTGTTTGCTAGGTATAGGTCTCCCTTTCTCCATAGCTCCTCTGCTGTATTGCATTGCCTATCAACTAAGAAGATTCTTATCTCCTCTGGCAAAGTCCTAAGGGCTTGTTCCCTCACCAAGAGGTCTGCCAGCCCTTCAAAAGTGGTGACATGACACCCACTCACCCATCTATGAAAATAAGTACTTAACTCAGCAATATATTCACACACACTTTCATCTGCTTTGCGTCTATGCTCAAGAAACTTTCCTGCAAGCTTCAGGTGTTAACTTAAAACCTTCTAACAAATAATTTTAACAGTGTTGTAATTTAAGCAATCAGTATCAGACAATTTAGAAATAGCAGTTACAGCTTTACCATGGAGTAAGGGGGTCAGGAACCGTACCCAGAGCCCCTGGTCAACATTATACTATCTACATACCCTTTCAAACATGTGACTAAAACTGTCAAAATTATCACCCTCTGTAAATTATGGAAGAAATTTACTGAACTTTGTTGCTTCTGGGGTTCAGTTACTCCCTTCCCCATTACTTCCAAGACCCTTGCGAAGAGTCAGCTTCTCCTTCTTATGTTTCCTCTGCCTCTCATTCTCCTCAGCTTTTGGACATCTCAGTCTCTCTGCTGCTTCTGTTTCCAAATGTTTGGCCTCCAGTTCAAGTATCTTTAATTGTAGATGGATTTTTAAGTCCTCTGTGGAAAGGTTGAACTGTCCATTTTCTGAGAATTCTACATCCCCAAGACCAGTCTGATTGTCCTCCTGGTTTCTGGTCTGTGATGCCGCTGTGACTAAGGCTGCAACCATCTCTGCTTTAGTCAGGTTGGCATGCACCAGTCCTTTGTCTTTGCACATTTCAGCCAACTGGCTCCTTGTCAGCTTGCCATACGTCTCTGCTGACATCATTGCCTGCTCTCCCTGACTAACTAAGCTATCAAAAAAAAAATAAAACAATTGTGATATGAAACTCTGAATGTTCACTGTGTGACTGACTGAAAGTAGCAAAAACCTTCTTCAATGACCACTGTTTACAGGCTACAGGAATTCAATATCCATACCACTGAATCATAATATGTGGATATCCCACTACTCCCAACCAATATATGTGATGTGGATGTCCCACCACTGCCCACCAATATATGTGATGTGGATATCCCAACACTGCCCACCAATATATGTGATGTGGATATCCCACCACTGCCCACCAATATATGTGATGCCTCACCACTGGCAACAATAATCAAGTAGCCTCAATCCTCACTCGTAGCACCAATGGGAGATGTACATTGGGAGGATGACAAGTAAATACACAGTAAAGTGCAGTTTCCCTTAAGAGCACTCTGAGACCACAGTCAGTCTGGGGCTATTTTTCCCCTCTTTCTCCAGATCCCCAATAAGACTCCCCACTGGCACAGCTATAGAGTTGAGATCTCAGCTGAGTGGCCAAGCCTAGACATTCAGCACCCTCTCTGTCCAATCAGTGCTTCATGTCCCTGTCCAAGCAGCTGACACACACACTCTTTGAGATTTGATTTCTACACACATACACACACACACACACGCACACACACACACACACACACACACACACACACACACACACACACACACACACACACACACACACCGTGCACAGACACACACACACACACACACACACACACACACACACACACACACACACACACACACACACACACACGCACACACCTGGGAAAGGCTGGCACAGGTTTACTAGCTATGCCCCCTTCTGCCCAGACTATAAGGTAGTTTTAACTGCCATCAGCCACTCCTTATCAGGAGGCCCTTAACAAAGGGTGTCTAATCTTACTGGGTAATGTTACTATTAATCCAAATTGTAGTTTGACCAAGAACAAGGCTATTAGGAGTGGCCTACACAGTGTCAGCAAATAAATATGCAAGTACTCTTAGAACTTAAATGTGTCTTACAAATATCAGCCACAATTAAAGGTTTAAGTATATTTAATAATAAATAATAAAAGAACAAGAAAATACTCAGTAAATAATCACAGCTACATCAGAGTTCGAAATCATAGGAAATATTTAAAACAACATTGCATGACAGTTTCAATTAAAGAAAACATCTAAGCTATACTTCACTATATTCCTGACAGTATCTAAGAAAAATTATACTGTTCCCTAGTCTTACTTACTCAGAGCAACAAGCAGATGTGGTGACTGGATGTTCTTGCCAGGTCAAAGACAAAATACAAAATGCCCAGTCTCTCTCTCAGAGACTTCTTAAATTAATATCCCAAATATTACAGCTGGTATACTTGCAGAATTACATCATTTCTTGGTATCTGACTTCAGTTCCCAGGCTCAAAAACGACAGCATTTAGCATCTACCTGTGAAAATACATAGACCTCAGATCTTTTGGCAAATGGAAGTTGTAAAATAATTTACATTCCTCCACATTTAAAGACAATATAAAAAACTTCTAGTTCTAGACATTATGTCTCCTGTTGCACTGAAACTGAAAGATAACATCTCTTTTGTTTATGGCCCAGCCATAAAGTAACTCAACCTCAACCATTCTTCTGGAGTTCTGCAAGTAAATCTCCTGTGTTTCAGTCTCCCCTGTTAAAATACATATATCTAAACAGTTACAATAGTGCATCTACATTTCCGCTCAGTACTTTACAAAATATCTCTTCAGCGCACGTCTGTACAATATGACATAAAGTTTTAATACATTTGTAACTCAAGCATCTGACACGAGCATGTTGACATTCACAAATGACACACAACCACTTACAAAATTCCAGATAGCTTGTCTGGCAGTATTTCCTTCTGTCACACTTCTATATACATCATATTAATATTAACAAATGACATATAATTATTTACAAAATTCCAGCTAGCTGGGCTGGCAGTATCTCCATTCATGACATATAAATGTATAGAATACATATTGTATTTATCACTCTGTACATGCAGAAATGCAGTTGGGAACAGTATGGGCCAAAGGTCAACCAGTGCCCTGCCTGAATAGGAAGCATATGCACTTATGTTCTGAAGTGATAAACATGTTGTCTACATAAGCATACTGTCAAGTTGTACACAGCATACTGGAGTGAGACTTGTGTAGTGCCTGCAGACACTATTATTGGTGGTTCTATAACACCACTGACAGGTAACATGTTCTCCTGATTATCAGTCTGTAATATACCCCCCTCAGTGGTCCTCAGCACACTGATGTCCATATACAGTCCTGTGTATGCTCTGACCATATTTATCATGGGGTAGTAGGCCTACAGACTGTGTCACTCCATGCTGCCACGGTCCCTATTAGTTCAATATTAGCTCTGCCAGGACAGGTGGTAGCTGCAGTATGTGTCATAGCTAGAATTCATGAGACAGTATGTTTTATGCAATGTAGATATGTCTGTATGTCCTGTTTTCTAAGGCAGCTGGCAGTGGATTGGTATGCAGTGGTATGTTAAAATTTCAGATGAGCTACATAATGCTGCTTGAACAATCAAAGCAACAGCATAGTTCACAGCAGGTATCTAACAATTTCAAACATCACTGTAGCAGGCTTATATTTCATGTTATACAGCATTACTCAAACACCTTATGTACCATGATTTTTCATATGCTATTACAAGCTCACAATATTAAACACCATCTAGAACATAAAGGATACATTATATGATACCAGTAACTGTTTTGAGTTATGTAGTGATTAAACGACAGAAGCATTTTTCCATTTTATTTATTTATTTTATTTATTTATTGCATTTGTTGACCGGGAAAGTCCACTGGGCCTAGGAAGCGCCCATTTTCAGTGGAGGCCTGGGGAGAAAAGCTCCACAATATTACATATAAAGTAATTAAAAACAATTAAAGACAATGTCGATACATGGTAAAGTTGTACAGAGAAATTACAAATGTAAACTCAGGAAATATAACAATGATATCATACATTTATTGCAAACAGAGGTCTTACGGTGTTAGAGATAGGATGAGAATATGTAGGAATGATAGTGGAAATGGCAGAGTGTAAAGAAGTCAGTTGTGAGCAGGGAGGAAGGCTGCAGAAATGTAAGGGTAGAGAGCAATAATGTGGGTATATTCCAGTGTATGGGTAGAAGTTGAGAAGTATGGAATCTGGGAGGAAAACGTGAAAGGACTGAGTTAAAAATATGAAGCAGGTGACAGACAGAGACAGGGAGGTAATAGACAGGACAGGAGTGGTGGAGAGTATAAAAAGATGGATATAGATTGGGGTTCTAGAGAGGGAAATCAGGTTTTTGGATTTATTGGTGGGGTACATGAGCATAGCCAATGAGAGAGAAGGTGTTCTTTTAAGGATTTTTTTTGAAGGATGCAGGATTGCTGATAGTTCTGAGAGATGGGGGAAGATTGTTTCATAACTTGGAGACAGCAAAGGAATACAGCATTTGGCCAGCTGACAGTTTGGGTTTTTTGATAGACAACAACATTTTGTTTTCAGACCTGAAGTGGCGATTGGGGTGATAAATGGTCAGGATGGATGAGATGAAAGGGCAGCTTTCAGGGAGGAAGATTAGCTTGTGGGCTGTTGTTAGTTGTAGATAAGTAAGATGGTGGGGAGATTCTAGCCACTTTAGCTGATGCAGTGAGGAGCAGTGGTGTGAGGAGTATTTTGTGTTTGTAGCGAATTTAGCAATTTTGTTGTAGCACAAGTCAAGCTTACTTTTTAGAAAGGATTGTAGGCTGGTGAGGATGGGGGTACCATATAGCAGAGTTGGAAGTAGAAATGATGAAGCTAGGGCCTTTTTTTGCAGAGAGACTGAGGAAGTAGTTGTGTCTATATAGGGCACCTAGCTTTTGATGTGTCCTTTTGATGTTGCTGTGGATATGTAGGTCAAAAGTTAGTCTGTCACCGATGATGACACCTAGCAATTTTGTACTAGGAACAACTTCAATGACAGTGTTGTTTAGGGAAGTGACAGTAAGTAGAGATTTGTCAATAGGGCTAGATTTTGTGGGAGTAAATAATAGGAGTTTAGTTTTATTGGGGTTGAGGGCTAGGTGATTTTGGGACATCCAGTGCTCAGTAGAGTTGAATGTTTCTTGGGTGAGATGCTGTAATTCTCTGAGAGAGTTTGAGGAGCAGATTATAGTTGAGTCATTTGCATATTGGATGATGGAACTATGGGGGAGCGTTTGATGAAAGTCGTTGACAAATATACTGAACAGGAGGGGACCCAGTATAGAGCCCTGGGGAACACCTGTATTAGTAGGAATGAAAGGAGAGGAGGAGTGCAGTCATCCAGTAGATTGCTGTCTGTTGCTGAGGTAGCTGGTAAACCATTGTAGGGTAGGGGGGATAGTCTAAGGTTAGAGAGTTTGGTAAGCAGTAGTGAGTGAGTGAGAAATGGTGTCAAATGCCTTTGATAGATCGAGAAAGAGTGTGGAGACTAGGGAGCCAGCATCACATGCTCTATTAACTGTATCTAAGAAGGAAATAAGGGCAGTGTTGGTGCTATGTCTGGGTCTAAAGCCATGTTGGGTGGGGGAAAGCAGTTGGTCTTTCAGTAGATGGTTTAGAAGCTGTGTATGGATACACTTCTCTAGTACTTTAGAGATGGGGGAAAGAAAGTGCAGTTGTGTACACTTACCATAAATGTAGATGTTCAAGTGTATTCACAGTTGCAGTCATTACATTTGGGTTATTTGCCTGCAGGTAGCCCACAGCCGGCATGAATACCAGAGTCTTGGATTCCTGCATTGGATGCTGTCTCTTCGTCCATGACGTCAGGTTGTCAGGGGTATAAAACATACAGCCAACGCCATTACATCAGTTTTTCGTGCCCCAGATGTCAGGTGCCCCCACAATGGGAAGCAATTATATAGTATGTTACACCTCCATCAAAAAGCAAATACACCAGATACCTTAAAACAAGAAGAAAAGGCAAAGCCAAGAGAAGTCAGTGGGCTGGAGGGAGGGTAACCAGGACTGCAACAGTGAATACACTCGAACATCTACATTTATAGTAAGTGTACACAACTGTACTATGTTTTTTTTTGTTTCACTGTTGCAGTCATTACATTTGGGTAGATTCCCAAAGCTAAGGAAGGGAGGAGGAAATTAGAGAGCATTAGGGCCAGTTATTAAGCCCTGCAAGACTGCAGTGGCAAACCCAGCTCTGGATTTAGAAAAAATAGGCATATGGTAATGCTTGGTGAAGGTA
Organism: Protopterus annectens; assembly: GCF_019279795.1. NCBI lineage: Eukaryota > Metazoa > Chordata > Ceratodontiformes > Protopteridae > Protopterus > Protopterus annectens. Next base: position 2,325,561 of record NC_056734.1, on the reverse strand, counting down.
TGTACAGAGCTCCAGGTAGCACTTCTAGGATGTCTCTGGTAGGGACTCCTCTGAGAAAGGCTGTAGAGGTAGATGCAGCCCTGGTGGAATGTGATCTTATCCCCTGTGGGGTAGGTTTTCCATGGTGCTTATAGCAGAAATGAATGCAATGGGCTATCCATTTAGAAATGGTTTGCTTTGAAATGGCCTTCCCCTCTGCCCCTGCAGCCAAGACAACTAGCAGATGTTCAGATTTTCTGAGAGGCTTAGTCCTGTCCAAATAAAATCTAAGTTGTCTGTGCACATCCAAAGAGTGCAGTATTCGTTCTCCTTTGTTTTGTGGATTCGGGAAAAAGGTAGGCAAATGAATGGACTAATTTAGGGCCACACTAGACACCACCTTGGGCATAAAGGAAGGATTGGTCCTGAGGGAAACCCTGTCTGCATGGAAAATAATGAAGGGCTCCACTGCCATGAGGGCCTGTAATTCAGACACTCTTCTTGCTGAAGTGATGGCTAGAAGGAAGGCTGTTTTCCAAGAAAGGAATTTCAACTCTGCAGTTGCAGTTGGTTCAAATGGAGGGAGAGTGAGCTTTTCCAATACAAAGTTAAGGTCCCAGGTTGGAGTAGGGACTCACCTGGGGGGGGTCTTACATTTTTAGCCCCTCTGAGGAATTGGTTTAGCAGTGGGTGAGAGAAGAGGGTTGGTTCAGTATTATAATGTGCTGAAATGGCAGAGGCATGAATTTTAATTGACGAGAAGGATAGGCCCTTGTGGAGCATTTCTGTTAAGTACTGAAGAATATGAGGTAAGCTGGACCCCGTTGTGCCCATCCCCTGAGTCTGGCTCCAGGAACAGTATCTTTTCCACTTTTCAGCATAGGATTTCTAGTAGTAGGCCTCCTTGCTTTCAGAATGACATCTAGCACCTGCTTACTGAGGGATGCTATTGGAGAGCTCAAGGAATTAGCCAGGCTGAAAGGTTCAGGGTTTGAAGCTGAGGGTGCAGAATCTGGCCCACCTGCTGGGACAGCAGGAAAGGTGTCTGAGGTAGGTGCCATAGATCCAGCAGTATCATACTGCACAAGAGGGGGTATCAGTGCTGGCGAGGCCAGTCTGGTGCAATCAGTATTGTTCTTGGTTTGTCCTGTTTGATCTTTAGCAGACCCTTCGAGAGGAGAGACAGAGGGGGAAAGGCATAAACCGAGAGGCTTTGCCAGGTAAAGGACAGGGCATCCACTTTCCAAGCTTGACTGTCTGGAGTCCTTATGCAGAATTTGTCCAATCGGTAGTTCTGAGGGGAGGCAAACAGGTCTATCTCTGGAGTCCCCCATTTGTTCCTCAAGAAGTTGAATATTTTTGGCTCCAGTTTCCATTCGTGTGGGTCCATGAGATTTCTGCTTAGGTCATCTGCCAGTGAATTTAGCTTGCCTGTCAGGATTTGAGCTTGTAGGTGCACTTGGTAGCTCAAGGCTGTGTTCCACAGAGCCATGGCTAGTCTGCAGAGAGGGTACAAGTGGGTTCCCCCCTGCTTGTTTATGTACCACATAACTGTGGTGCTGTCTGTCTTTACCAATAATTGTCCTGGAAGGATGTGGTCTTTGAAGGCTGTCAGGGAATTCTGTACAGATAACATTTATTTTGGTTGATATGCAGGTGCATCTGACTCGGGTTCCATTTGCCCTGAATGCACTGCCCTGCCAAGTGAGTCCCCCATGCATAGTCTGATGCATCTATTGTTAGGGTTTGGGCAGCAGGGGGTAGATTGAAAGGGAGCCCGTTGTTGTGGTAGCAAGCTTCTGCCCACCAAAGGAACTCTGTCCTTATACAAGGAATGATAGGAATCATTGATTCCAGGTCCTGAGAATGTTGACACCATAGGCTTTTTAGATACCATTGTAGTTTCCTCATATGCAGCCTTGCATATGGAATTAGTAGAATTCAAGAGGCCATGAACCTCAGGTCTTGCAAAATTTTCCTTGCAGATAGCTGGGTCTTTGTGGCCAGTAGTTTGAAGTAGGTTGTCAAATAAACTTGTTTCTCTGGCATGAGGTAAGCCATCTGGGAAGTTGTGTTCAAGCTTGCTCTCAGGAATACAATCTGTTGCAGGGTACTAGGTGAGATTTCTTTTCGTTTATGGTGTACCCCAGTGAGGTTCGAAGTTTCTTTATGAATGCCAGATATTTTAATAGCAAGTCCTGGCTTTCTGCCTGAATCAGACAATCGTCCAGGTATGGGTATATTTGAATATTTCTCTGCCTGCAAAATGCAATGGCTGGAGCTAGACACTTTGTGAATACCCTGGGCACAGTAGATAAGCCAAAGGGAAATGCAGAGAACTGATAGTGCATGGAGCCTGCCCTGAAGCATAGGTATGTCCTGCAAAATTCCCTTATTGGAATGTTCAGGTAATCTTCCTTTAAGTCTAAGGTTGCCAACCAGGCATCTTTGCCTAGCATAGGAAGCAGCTGTTGAAGTGTTAGCATTTTGAATTTTGGGATTACCAAAAAGGTGTTTAGAATAGAGAGGTCCAGGATAGGACACCAAGAGCTGTCTTTTCTGGGTACCAGGAAAAGTCTTGAATAATATTCAACCTGTCCCTTTTCTTCTGCTGGGACAGGTTGAATAGCCCTGATACTTAGAAGAGAGAGAACCTGTTGTTGAACCTCTGCCCACTGATTTGGGGGTAGGTCTGGCCAACCGTTTGGGGTTGGTAGGGTGTGGAAGTGGAATCTGTATCCTTGGAAAACTATATTTAAAACCCATTTGTCCTGGGTAATGAGTTCCCAGTTTTTTGCATGCAGGGCGAGTTTTCCTCCTAAGGGAGCAGTCAGTTGAGCAGGGCTTGGAAGGGTTAAAGTTAAGTCATTGTGACATTTTTCCGTAGGGGGTGCCTTACTACTTCCTGCTTTGGAAGTGGGAGCCCCCCCAATGCTTAGGCCTGTGCATAGCCTGAGACTGTAATGTAGGTGGTCTGCTGTTCCTGGGTTTGGACTGTGAAAGCCTGGAAGAGACTGGAAAGGACCAAATCTTTGAAGGCCGATGCCTACTAAATCTGGGAGGCTGTGCTTGCAGGAAATCTTTAACAGTTTGCATAGATTTGTCTTTTTCCTCCATCTTTTTGAGGACTTCTTCTGCTTTGTGCCAAAGGTGGTCTGGGTTTAAGGGAGCATCCAGTAATTTAGCTTTAACATGATCTGTCAAGTTTTGTTCCTTAAGCCAAGCACACAGACCCAGTGATAGCAGCTGTGCAAAATGCTTCTAAAGAGTCAAAACCACATTGCAAAGTATGTTTACCAACTTGTTCAGCAGAATGCATTAAATCCTGTAATTCTTTGTGTTCAGCACAGTCAGGAATCAACATCATTTACTGTTTAAGTAGTCCCATAATATGCTGCTGGTATTTTAACATTTGAAACTGGCAATTTAAATCTCTAATGGCCAAAGTAGCAGAAGTGTATACCTTCTTATCCCATCTGTCCAAGGTCCTAGAATCTCTATCAGAAGGGGTAGGATTTTTGGCAGTAGTAGCCTTAATGTCCTTTGGTCCGTGGAAAATGGCCTCTGGATCCGCAACAGGATTCTTGAAGAGGAACTTGTGAGAGTCAGGTACCCTGTAATACCTGTCAGTTTTTCTGGGAGCTGGAGGTAAAGTGTCTGGGGACAGGCTAGATTCCAAGAAGGCATCATCCACAATGTCCAGAACAGGAGAGATAGCTAAAGGCCTGTGTTGAGAAAGGAGTAATAATTCCCTAAGCCTCTTTTTGGAGTCAGAGTAATCCTTGCTTTCCCAGCGTAAATGCTCCCTAAGAGAGTGCAAGGTTTCACCAAAAGAAAAATCTTCTGGAGGGGAAGGAGAGGGCATGGAATCCTCTGCATCAGAATCCTCATAGGTAGATAAGGGCAAATCCTGGTAATCAGAAGAAACAGAAATATCAGAATCCTGATCAGATGAATCAGAAGGAAAATCAGTTCTAGGTTTCTTAGAAGGGGAAGGCTGGCTTCCCCTAATTAAAGTAATAAGGTCTTCAGCCATTCTAAGCATTTGTTTTTTAGGCATATGGGCCTGACCATGTGGTTTGGACGTTAGTTTTCTAGGCGTAGGTCGAGTTTTAGGCCTGGATGAAGAAGATGGCATCGGTTTAAAATGCAAATCTGTAGGTCTGAATACACCCTCAGAAGCCAGTGCCTGCACAGCGGCTCCGGACCCATCCAAGGTAGAGACATCCACAGGTTCCATAGTTGAAGAAGCATCTCGCGGCATACTGGACTCTGAATGGGTCTCAGTAGAGGCCAGCAAATCTGAAGTAGTGGGTATCAGGGGCTGCGAAAGCGTCTCACTGAGTACCGGCGAAGTGGTGACTAGCTTAATGGAAGCGTCATCGGTTAGTTTTGGACCTATGCGGCCTGTCTCTGTCTTTATCTTTATGTTTTTTCAGAATATTGGTAGTCTGATGGCTTACTGAAGCCATTTCTGGATAGTTATACTGAGTACCAAAATAATCTGCTGCAAAAATAGACCAACGACGAATAGTTCGGGGGTTGAATAAGGCACAAAACTGACAGCGAGGGATGTCATGGTCTGGGCCTAAGCAAGGAATACAGTATGAATGAAAATCTTTATGAGGTTTTCTTTCCACAGGTAAGACAATTGTTAACTTTTACTGACATCAGTTAAGAGCAAGAAAAAGGATCCCCAACTGGGTACTTAGTTTTTTTTTGAAAACTTTGGTTCTGAAACTCGAAAATGTAAATTTCAGGAGTCGGTCGACCGGCACTTGTGAACTGCTTCTGCTTCGGGCACCGTGTGAGAAGAAAGACTGATGTAATGGCGTCGGCTGCATGTTTTATACCCCTGACGACCTGACGTCATGGAAGAAGAGACAGCATCCAACGCAGGAATCCAAGACTCTGGTATTCAGGCCAGCTGAGGGCTACCTGCAGGCAGATAACCCAAATGTAATGACTGCAACAGTGAAACAAGAAGAACATTGGCTATTGGATGGAAGTTTGAGATGTCAGAGTCATTGCCGCCTTTATGAAGAGGAATTCCAGATGTCTGGTATGCAGGATTCTTGAACTGACCACTAACAACTGTCACAGATATAATTAATTTCATTGTCGGATGCATCATATACATTTGGAGGTATGAGCTTTTCCAGAAAAATGCTCTTATGGCACCTCTAAAATTCTGTCACCAATACACCACCATACTGGCATGCAGTGTGGTGAGGATATGGCATATGATGCTATGAATATACATGAGGAGTCATTACAGTCATATCTCTACACTGCTTTCTATGTAACAGTACATAAAATCAATATGGAGCACCGTCTGATAGCACAGTGTCACTGTAGATAAATGTGTGATCTGATATGTAGTATTTCTTACATTCCTGGCGATATATACCAGCAAATAATGAGCTGTAACAGATATATTTTAAACACAGTATCATTTACATTGCAGGGACGCTGCAAAAGGCACGTACAAAGGCAGTGCTATTCTGCAGCGTTTTGTTCACCAGGGTATATACATTTAATGTTCACTAGGGTATATACATTTACTATGAGTCTATATATCTATATTCATATTTAATTAAGCATCATAGCCTTACTAGCGGTCACCATTTTCAGTAGAGACTCAAGGAGAAATTTCCAGAATTAATATATATTTGTGTATAACACTCTACAAGTACCACGACAAAGAATCTATATAGAAGGGAAACAAAAATGTGTGCAAGTCATTGTACACATTTCCGTAATATATTAATGGACTAGATGTATAACATTTACTATATAGACATAATAGCAGTGACAGCTACATCAGAGTTGGACAGCCATCTGCTCAGCTAACATGACTGTAAAGCATTACACTTATTAGTACTTGCTGAAGGTGAGCGCAGTCGACTCTTTGTGCATCCTCCCTAACTTTCACCATGCAGTGCATATGATACAAATGCCAGATATTCAACCTACTACACTGTTATCCTACAGCACTGAGACCAGTGCTTCCTTAAAATTAGCTTTCCCAGTAAAAAGTTTTACTGTCTTGGTCTTCTGCAGCATGTAGGAGATGATCTATCCTAGTCATTGGCCAGTCCTTCATTATTCAAGGTGTACTTCCTTCTGCCATTATTTCCCATTTCATTCTTATTTATTTAACATTTGTTTACCGAGAAAGTCCGACTTAGAACTAGCCTGTTTTCAGCAGAGTCCTGGGGAGAAATGCTCCAGATGTATGTCTTTGTATTGTGGGAGGAAACTGAGGCACCCAGAGAAATCCCACACAAATACAGGGATGACATGCAGACTCTGCACAGAAGGCACCCCAGATATGAATCGAACTGGAGATCCTCTTGCTGTGAGGTGACAATGCAAACCCCTGCACCACTGCGCCGTCCCGAACACATTTGTGGTACTTTTATGTATGAACAAGGCAGCTCTCTAGAATTATATTTTGTGGTAGTGTCTGGTGTAAAATGTAACTGAGTATGTAATTGTTTGTGGCATATCTATATGTATACACGCACACACACACACACACACACACACACACACACACACACACACACACATATATATATATAGATAAAAAGCGTATATAAATCTATATATCTATATCTACATATCTATATATCTATCTATATCTATCTATATATCTATCTATATATCTATCTATCTATATATATATATATATATATATATATATATATATATATATATATATATCTATAGGGTCTATATCACTTCGACGAAACGGCAAGTTCGAACACCATATGTTCGAACTTCTAACCTCTAAGTGCAAAACCATCCAAGGCTTAGAACAGTGATTTTTTTTCCCCAGGGAAAAAAATTGCTGTTGCAAGAAAACACACACACAACACAAGCACACCAAAATAAATAATCCACACATATACACTACACAAAACCCTACTTCTAATCCTACACTAAACCGTACATACACTACTATCTATCCACTTACCTTAACCCAAACCCTAACCCTAAGGTCCGTAACTATCACACACTCACCTTACCTGCTCCCTAACCCTAAGGTCCATAACTATCACACACTCACCTTACCCGCTCCCTAACCCTAAGGTCCATAACTGTCGCACACTCACCTTAACCCAGTCCGTTCGCACACTTACCTTAACCCGGTCCGTAACCTTCGCATCACAGTGGAGGGAATAGTGAAGCTGCAGAAGCCCAATTCTTTCCTGGAGAATTCGTGATCTTCTTGCATTGGCGATAATCAGTTTTCGAACTTCACAGTTCAAACATATGTGTTTGAAACTGCTGATGTTTTGATGAACTGATTATATATATATATATATATATATATATATATATATATATATATATATATATATATATAGCTGTAGATATATAAATCTATATATTATATCTACATATCTATATATATATATATATATATATATATATAGATATATATAGATATATATATATATATTTAAAATGTATATATAAATATACATACATTGCCCGTTCGATTCTCAGTTAGAGCATCTTCTGTGTGGCGACATGCATGAATGGGCATTCCTTCATTGAAGGTTGTTCGTTAGGCCCGGCAAGCTAGCACGTTAAACTCTACTGCCAATCATTAGCGGACCTGAGTTCCGCTGTTGCGACCCCTAACCGGGAAAAGCCGAAAGACACAAACACAAACAAACATATTTATACACACACACACACACACACACACACACACACACACACACACACACACACACACACACACACACACACACACACACACAGTGACATATATTTACAACATATTTACATATGTATCTTGAGTAAGAGTAGCCCTTGTGTAATTATAACGGTTTGCATTAATATACAGCATTAAACACTAACAACTGCCACAAGATGTAAACATTCAGGCTCATAATCATTGGCAGGGTTTAGGAAAACTATGCTTGTCATCATAGATGACAGATATGAATGTATATCATTGTGCTTTGGTGTAGAGCAGACTCTCATAAAAACTAATTTAGTGGATTTTTCCTTATCATGACAGGACAATGCCTAAATATCTTAACTTCACCAGAAGGTATAAGGTTCAGCGGGTGCAGGCTTTTTAAAATACTAAAGAATTTGGACTTATTCAAAGGTAGCCCTGAACTGATAGTTTTTGGTTGGCCATTCTAGAACGCTTTAACAAATAATATTTCAGGTATAGTTATGGAGTGCTTTGTAAGTGATATATTTGATCTTAAATGGAATCGTGCAGAAAAGCAACAATATTAATTCCACTACTTAAATTCCAGAGCTTTAGATATAAACCACTTTGGATAATAATTAGCTATACATACCATGGAAGTAGACAGAGTACAACTACACTGTGCAAACGTGTGAAGATAGCCAAAGTCATGTCATTGTTCTCAGCTTCATATAGACTGCTAGTTTATTACACAAGTCGTGTTACCTGAGCAGCTATTCTCATGCCATTAATAGCATTTGCAGGGATATATGAACATATCAGTGTGACAAATAAGAGGTCAGGCATGTACAGTAACTAGAATAAGCTTCAGTATAATCTGACACTTATTCAGGAGGGGTGAATGCATAGGTTGGATGTAGCTTTTATTAAGATTCTTGGTGATCAGTAGATCATAAACCTTTAACTCACAGTAGGAGTATAGGCAGGAATTGACAATTTGTACTCAGAGGAGCCAAAGTGCACCCCCAGTAAAGGCTATACACCATATTCCAGCCCCATGCAGTACTCTTGATTGATTGACATTTGTTGACCAGGGATGTCCAGTGGGTCAAAAACCCATTTTCAGTTGATGCCTGGGGAGGTAAGATCCCATTACAAATACAAAAGGTATATAAAACAATATTATATTGTCAATATAATTATATTGATAATATAATATTATATTGCAAATTATCATCAACTTCAGGAAAAGGAGTACAAACCACCCAGTGCTCAGGATCAATGGTGAGAGTGTGGAGAGGGTTAAGAGTACAAAATTCCTGGATGTACACATATCAGAGAGTCTCTCTTGGTCAGGAAACACCAGCAAATGGTCAAGAAAGTGCACCAATGCCTCCACTTTTTAAGAGGGTGAAAAAAGCTAAGCTTCTTCCTCATATTCTCTCCACCTTCTATAGAGGTGCAGTAGAGAGCATCCTCACCTGCATCTTCACAGTGTGGTTTGGAAGCTGCACAATTACAGAAAGGAAGGTGCGACAAAGTGTGGTGAGGGTTCCAGGGAAGGTAACAGGTTCCTCTCTTCCATCGATACAATATCTTTATTCTGCAAGAAGTATCCGAAAGGTCACCAACATAATACAGGACACGACACATCCTGCGCATGGACTGTTTAAGCATCTGGCATCGGGCAGGAGATATCGCAGCATCCACTGCAGGACTAGAAGATTCAGTAACAGTTTTTCTACCCTACAGTGATTAGACTTCTGAACTCAGGTACTAGTACCAGGGATCTGGACACATAATAAGTCAATTTTTATTTATGTGTGCAATATATACTTACATATATTCCAAGTTAAGTGCAATATTTATTTATTATATCCATAGTCAGTATTATTTAACTCACTCAAGTGCAATATTAGACAAATGTTGTTGTTGTCTTTTGGCTTTTCCCGGTTAGGGGTCGCCACAGCAGAACTCCGGTCCGCTAATGATTGGCAGTAGATTTTGACGAATGCCGAGGTGCCAGCTCAACATTCAACCTTCAACAAAGGCACGCCTATTTACGCATGTCTTTCGAACACCCACCCAACCATGGGGAGAACATGCAGACTCCACACAGAAGGCACTCCCTGCACTCCAGCCGAGAATCGAATGGGAGCTCCCATTCAATTCTCGGCTGGAGTGCGGGGAGTGTTCAATTCTCGGCTGGAGTGCGGAGAGTGCCTTCTGTGTAGAGTCTGCATGTCCTCCACGCGGTTGGGTGGGCGTTCGAAAGACATGCGTAAATGGGCGTGCCTTCATTGAAGGTTGAACATCGAGCTGGCACCTCGGCGTTCGTGAAAATCTATTGCCAATCATTAGTGGACCAGAGTTCCGCTGTGGCGACCCCTAACCGGGAAAAGCCGAAAGACAACAACAACATTTGTCTAATATTGCACTTGAGTGAGTTAAATAATACTGACTATGGATATAATAAATAAATATTGCACTTACTTGGAATATATGTAAGTATATATTGCACACATAAATAAAAATTGACTTATTATGTGTCCAGATCCCTGGGTGCATTTCAATCTGTAGTGTGTTTTGTTTTACTTTAACTAGGGTAGTTAATTTAACTCAGGAGAGGGTATTCTTTTTGTATATGAGTATTGGTAAATATCTCTGCTCTTTCATGCATGTATTTGGAGTAGTATTGTATTTGTTAGTTATGTTTATTCCTCTACTTGTATGTGTTGTTTCACTTTCCTTTGTAATCTCAAGAATTTAGCTGATGCATGAAATTTTGTTTAGGCTACACGTGTGTAGTTTTAAATGACAGTAAAGTTTAATTTGACTTTTGACTTTGACTATATATACACAAACATCTGGTATTTTCATGCATGTTGACAGATAAGCTGTTGGAGATCTTGTCCTGCCATGAGATACCACATGCGCACTTAAGGCAATGCGTATGGAATACTTTGAGCTGCTCCTGGTTTGAACGCAAAGTCCATATTTCACTGACATACATTAATGTGCTCAAAACACAAGCTGTGTAAACCTGCACATTTATGTGCACAGTGAGTTTATTATGGTCCCATTCTCTCTTAGTCAGCCTTGAAAATGTTGTTGGGGCTTTCCAATGCTCTTATCTTGCTATCAGGTGACCAGTTGCCTGAGATAGCAGCGTGTCAGTACACAAACTCATGGACAACCTCCAGGTCATAGTCAGACAAGGCCTCTTCAAGTGCATAGACAAACGTGTGAACTTTTGAAGTGAAAGAACTTTCATGGCTGGATGTTCAACTTATTACACATGAACAAGTGGTCAGGATCAAAGTCTGCTCTGTGGTAAATGCATGTTACCCTGACACTACCTAGACTGCTGCACTTGGTAAGGTTGAGGTCAAGCTTGTGCCAATGTTTTGATCTTGGGTGTTGCCATGAAACTTTGTGCTGCAGCTTCACATTGAGGAGGGTGTTGCTTATGCAGAGGTCATATTGTGAACAAAGTTCAAGGAACACTGTCCATTTTCATTCATCTTTCCTGTTCCAAAATGTCCCAGACAGGACGGCCAGCTGTAATGGTCATGCCAACTCTGGCATGAAAGTTGCCAACTTACGGAGACTGAATGATGGTTCATGGAGAAGAGATGGTATCCCTAAGGTCATCATAGAACTTGTCCTTTACTTCCTGGGTAGAAGCTAAATTAGGCACATAGACACTGAAGATGTTGACCATGTGATCATGACCACTGGAATTTGTAGATGAATTTTCAGCTTTCTCTCATTTCCCGCATTTGGTTGTATGGCTGAGCCAACAAAGTTGTTTCTGATTGCAAAACTATCACCATATTCCCTGGTTTCTTCTGGAAGCTTTCCTTGTCAGAAAAAAAACTGAAGCCCTTCTCCCTGAGACATCCAATGGATAACAGCCTTGTTTCCTCGCAAATCACAATGTCCATCTGTAATCTGTTCAGCTCATTGTTAATGACTACTGTCTTCCAAGAATTACTGATGTTTTGCACATATTACATAAGACCTGGAGTCATTGTCCTTATGTTCCATGTGTCCAGACTAGAGGCTTGTAAATTTTGTTGCTTTTTTTTCCCCCAAGTGTATGGTTAACGATCCACATGTTGGAGGTTTTCTAAGCCCCACACACCCAGTAGAGCAAGTGGACTATGGTGAGGCAGAACCTGTTTGACTGGGGGCTGCCCAGCTTGAGGCAGGCAGAAGCTGCCCAATAAGATCTGAGGACCTCTCCCACTGTTTGAAGCAGCCCCTGGTGCCCCACTCTATGCCAACTGAGTGCAGTGGCTTAATACCAGTAACTGCTGCTTCCCATGTTGTGTCACAGCTCACAAAGCAATGACAAAATGTCCTCTCCGGGGTGCAGGCCTGGGAAAGTTAATTTTGAGGAAACAGCTAATGCCCAGCAACAGGTTCCCCCTCTCCATACCACTGATGTAATCCAAGGGGAAAGGCAAGGTCAGTACAACTTGGTATCAATGTTATTGCAGGAGCTGCCAGAGTGAGGTTGAGTAAACCTCAAACTGCCATAGGGGATCTATCTTCGTATTTTTCTTCAGGGTTTACTCCTGAAGCCTTCACCATGACTAGGTATTGCCACAAGGCAGTAGAGGTTTTAAATCAGAGTTTTCTTTCTCCTAGGTGGGTTGCCTTCACAGGTTGATGAGCCTCACCTGCCAAAGCAACTGATTTTAAAGCACCAGTCACTCACCTTTGCCCCTTCTCTTGTCAGTAGAAATTGTTTCACTGGGCTTAGAAACTAAGCCACATGTTAAGGACAGGAGCTGGACTTGGGTTGTCAGAGGCTATTAGAGATGCACGCCATGGGAACATTTTACAGATAATGGTAGCTTATTTATCTTACCACTCCTGGCTATGACAACATTTGAAACCACACAGACAATAAAACAAAAGTACTAATGCGATTAAAATAGCTTAGAAACAGTCTAACATGTTACAACAATCGCTATAACAATGTGGATGTCAGTGCCACGACTCGAATACTGCTTATCAATGATAGTCTTCAACTCGGCACAAACATCCAAACTTTGCCAGTAGTTCTAAATAAAACTGGGCATTGCATCTCATTTTCCACTTTAAGAGAACATCTGTGTACCTCACTACAAAAGGCAAATTGGATACTTATCTCTGCAAAATCTACCCTTATTTTAAACTGTGTTGCATTCAAATTAATAAATTGCCGATACTGTCTAGCCCCAACCCCCAGACTACAACACAGAGACATTTGCTATCCACTTTGATCCAAAACGGATAACTTAGCTACCTGACTACTCTGTTATTCTCACATGTTGCCACTTCTAATGCATTGGTTACTTCCAGATATGTTACATAAAAGTGTTATACCACCAAATCTGTCTGCTATCCCCATAGCATTTGTCTGCAGACTGCTTTGCCCACATTCCCAAAATAAGTTTCTTTTCCTTGCTTTCAGTTTCAGCCTTTTCTTTTCCTCTCTTCTGTTCTCTTTCTCTTCAGTCACATAACTTTTCTCAATAACAGTTTAATTTCCATTCTATGTTCTTTTCTCCCTCTGCAGTCGCACACATCACATGTTGCATACCTTTTCACTCTGTTGTGTTTTACCATTCTGCCTGCACAACTCTTAGACATTGCATTGGTACGTTATCTCACACTGCCCACATTTGACCCTGCCATTCCTGTCTTTTTGTTGAGTGGCTGATGTGCTGGCAACTGCTGTGCCTTCTTGGTCAGTTCTGTTGACTGCTGAGCTTCCCGCATGTGTCTATATACACTTATAAGGCAGTGCAATATAGAGCACCCTTCTTAAGTTTTGAAAGATATATCACTGATTCTGTTGAGTCCTCACTGGACATACCTCTCAACCTGTAGACAGCGAAAATAGGAACAAAGGCCCTTGAAGAGTTGGTACACCCAGATAACAATGTGGGTATCTGATTAGCATAAAATTTGAATACCAAATAGCACATAACTATTCCTGCTTCCAGTAGGAATGTAGGGTATTACTCAGAATCATATTTTTAAAAAACAGAGTGACAAAAGTTAGAAAAATATAAACACATTATTAAAGAGGCATTGTAAAATACATAGACCAATGAATTGTATTGCAAAAAAAATTATAAAACAATTTTTATTTTTTTTTTCAGAAAAAGAGAGAAAAGAGATGTAAGATGTGTCCCCTTCTTCCTTGCCAATTGTTGCCATTAGTATGTAGTGATGTTTTTGTGTACTAGACAGCTTCACACAAATTGTGTGTGTTGGTGGGGGGCTTTAAAAAATGTAAAAAAGTAAAATAAACTGTTTGACAGTGGGTGCAGACTTCCAAAACGAGGGACATCCTGTCCAGAGCTAAAATCAGGTCTGAAAATAGGAATATTTATCCATAATAGAGACAGTTGAGGTCTGTACAACAAATACACCACTGCTGCATTGACTATGTGCCACTGTTCCCAGTTGTAGCACAAGTATAGTAACCAATATCCATCACTCGGAATGCTGGTCATGCCTTTGGACCTGCTTTTGTGTTGGTTTCTCCAAACATTTGCTGCATCTATGTAGACATGCTTGCTATCTTCTTTCTAGGTATGATTATACCCTGTTGTGGTATGACACTTTTTTGTGGTGCTTCATGTTTGCTTCATGTTATTAGCATGCAAGAATTTAATAACAGTTGACATTAACTGTACATGCACTGGCTGCCACTGTGAACGTAACAGTGCACTGCTATAGCAAAGATCTGAGGAAAAGGCTTTGTCTGTATATTTTTACAGGTAGATGCTAAATGCTGCCAGCTTCTAGCAATGAGGATTTTGGCCTAGGAACTGGAAGTCAGATGACCAGAAATTCTGTCATTCTGCAAGCTATCCCAGCAGTAATATTTCAGATATTAGTTTGAGAAGTCTCTTAGTGAGACAGAGCATTCTGCATTCTGTCTTGGAATTGACAACAAGTAGAAGATCCATTCATCACATCTGCCTTGCTCTATTATTAAGTTCTTAGGTTATATTATAATTCTCTTAGATTCAGTCAGGAATATGGTAAAGCTTAGTTTAGATATTTGTCTTTATTTATTGGAGACTGTCCAGCAATGTTGTTTTAAATATTTCCTGTGGTTTTTAACTCTGATGTCACTGTGAATATATATTCAGTATTGTCTTGTTCTTTTATTATTTATTATTAAATATATTTAAACTTTTTATTGTGGCTGATCTGTGTAGAGATATTTCACTTTTTGAGCATAGTTGCATATTTATTTGGTGACATTGTGTGGTCCACTCCTAATAGCTTTGTTCTTGATCAAACTACCATTTGTATGAATATCAATATTAAACAGTAGGATTGGACACCCTTTGTTAAGGGCCCTGAAGTAGCTGATAAGGAGTGACTGGTGAAAGTGAAAACTACCTTATAATCTGACAGAAGGGGGCATAGCTAGTAAACCTGTGCTAGCCTTTCCCAGGTGTGTGTGTGTAAATCAAACTTCAAAGAGTGTGTGTGTGTCAGCTACTTGGGCAGGGGCACAAAGCACTGGTTGGACAGAGAGAGTGCTGGAGATCTTGACTTGGTCACTCAGCTGAGATCTCAACTCTATAGCTGTGTCAGTGGGGAGTCTTATTGGGGATATGGAGAAAGAATGAGAAACCATCACTGGACTGACTGTGGTCTCTGTGTGCTCTTAAGGGAAATTGCACTTGTTGCAGCTTGCTGCATCTGGAAATACTGCCTGTGTACTTGATATCCTCTCAGTGAATGTCCACCACTGTTGTCAGTGGTGAGGATTGAGTCTCCTTGATTACTAGTCCAGTGGAGGGTCATCACAATCACTTCACAGTAATGAATTGTACTCTGCACCCAGCTTCTTCATTCTTCATAGTGGTTGTTCTGGTGCCTTGCATGCCTTGGTGTAAACATTTTACTGAACATTCTTGACTGTGGCACTCTTTCCCAGATTTTATACAAACATTTTTTAATGTATTTATTTTTGTGCTGTGGAATGTGATTGGATAACATACAGCGGTAGTCCTTTTTATGTCCTGTTCTACTGGTACGTGGTTTTCATCGTTCACCACTGCCTCCTTCAGGTATCCTGATTTTTGTTACTGTTTTCAGTGCACTGTTTCATGATGCCATGGCATTATCTTGCATGTTATTTTCCACTGGGCATTGTATCTCTGTGGCATTTGCACTGTCCTGTACCATGTTGTATGTTCATGAATTCTGCCTCTTACTCACAATTAACAATTTCCGTTTTCCAGCCACAAAAACCAAATTTCTTTGTTAACCCAGAAAACACCCTTTGATCACTGCTTATTTCTAAGAGTGCCACATATTGTATATAAATGTTAGTAAGTAATCAACATACCAGGTACAGAAGTGCAATCATATTTAGTCAGCATTCTCTTAAAATAAAAATGCATTCTTAATCAGAATTTCATACTGTTATTTTAAGCAACTTTTGAGAGAATGTCTTATTTGAGGAATTCTGATATATCATTATATGAATTCTAATGAATGAATAATTTGCGGTGTAGAACTGAAATGGCGAAATTTCTACTGAAATGCATTAAACACCACAGTAATTCATTGCAGTTCACTCAAAGAGTGAAGTTGTATGTGTGAACATCTTTGATGCTTACTGGTCAAACTTTTCATGAGTAAAAATGGATGATACATAAGACAGTGATGGGGAGATATCTCAGTGCATGGCAGTACTAGGTATATAAATACAATGCAAAAGAAAATGATGAATCATTTATTTTCTCTTTTTGGTGGTGAAAAACTCAAGGATAATGACCAGCTCACTTGGTATACATGCTTTAACTCTGACTATGCACTTAGCAACCTAAATCTGATTTTCAGACCCAGGTACCAGGGGACCTGGCTGAGGAGCTGGAAGAAAGCTGCCGTTATAGGTTCTTCCTTAACAGGGAAAAAGGATGAAAATGAATTAGTACTGTGTGAGGACAATGAGCTGCCACAGTATTGATATAATAGAAATACATGGCTAGTAGTAGTGGTGCAAATGAAAGCACACAGACAGTGCACAAGGCTATTGCGTTTGCATTGTACTTTGTCCACATCACAACAAAGGCTTTGGAAGAAGATAAGACATGCAGAATGTAGCTACAAATTAACTGGTGTGTAAGGGACCAAAACATTATTTAGAAAAGCTCAAAGATGAGAGGTTGCATACAATACAGTTATTTAACATGGGATGAAGTAAATTCCTTCTCCACTGTCAGTATTAAATGAAGGATAGATGGAGATGAACATCACAAACCGTGGGAGATGGATTTTGAGCTGAGGGGGGCGTTCTTTTTTCAATAGTGAGGCAGTTGCTACCGTAATGCCTTAGTATAAATTATGCATTGTTAAAGTGTAGATTGCGGCTTGGGACAGAACACACAAATGCACTGTGAGAGTATTTTATCTGTGTATTTTTTTCTGTTATATTAAGAGCTCACAGAGGCAAAAGTATAGGGTGGGTATGGAAATAATATAGTAGGAAGCAGCAGAGGGACTGTTTCATTTATGAATCATGAATATCTGTCACTTCACTTGACCTATGCAAATTAAAAGCCTTTATGCTACCATTATAGTGGTTCCATTTTTTATATTTACAAAAAAAAAAAAAAAAACAAACGAAAAAAGAATCACATTTCTTGTTTTCTCATAATGCTAGTCAGTCACTGACCAGCCTCATCACAAAGCTCTGCAATCAAGTGGCTGTTGACTCACCAGTTAATTTAATTAAATTTATATCACAATAACCCAATACATCACGGCACTCTAGTTTATCAAATGGGTTAAAATGTGATGGATAAAATCTTTGCTTCCAAACTTTTTTCATTTGTGAGATGATTATAATAAGTATTTATGTAAAGAACAATTTGGTTGCAGTATAATATTTAATTTTCAAGTTGCAATTAAATCAATTTACATATGGAGTAGGCACTACAGCATCATGGCTGAAGGCCTTCTAAACATAACTAATTCAAGAACCAGGTTTGAGTCTGGCACAAAAAATTATGCAGCATTACTTCTCTGAACTAAAAAGGCTGTATGTAGCATCTGTTTCATGTGCTGTTATTGCTGAATAAATACTGAGTACCCTGTTATAACAGAACTATGCTGGAACATGCATTAGCTGTGAAGGCAATGCAGTACTCTTGCAAGTAATATTCTCAGTTATGCTGGAGTTCCAGTATATCACTATTATAACTGGATTTCCTGGCTGTGTATAATGTCAGATTTCTATTAGTGTGCATACCTTAATTTTACATGTGGTGTAGCTAGTCACCTGTTGTCTGTTCTTAGTAAATATGTCACCTGAGTTGGGTTATTACTGAAAACAAATCTCAGTCATCTTTTTTAGCTGCTTCTTAACAAAATAAAATGTATTAGACTGCTAAAGCTCTGGTTACAGCAAGGTGCACATAACACGTTTAGTTTTTTTATTTGTTAACCAGGTACTAGGCATGTGTTTCTCTTTCCCCAGAGGTGGTCCAGGAGCACTAGTTAGGTAAGTGATTTGTCCAATCACACGCTGGTAAATGGAAAGTGAGAGAATCATGTCAGCACACCTGGGTGTTCGTCCTTACTGACTCCTTGTGTTCCATTGTCAACTAAGCAATGGAGTTGTTGTTTTTACCTACATTTTACTAGTTGGACGTTTGACACACCAGCAAGGCAAACTGTAATCCCTAGCTTTTTTTGCCTTTAGGACATCTCTAGCTGCATATCCCTCCCTGTATCATACTGACCATAAGGACCATTATTTATTTATTATGCTGCTGTGACTGTTAGTCTGTGAAGATTGCAGCTTGTGTGCTCCTTGTGTTGTGTGTGAGTCTTGGTGATATGAACAATTTAAGGAAGTATGGTAAGAAAAGTACTTATTTTAACCTTTCCTAACCAGCAAGCATTTCAGGAGCTGTGTTCAAATCATACCTCTAAACTGTCCATATTTTCACAGAATGCTTAGATTTTTGCCTCATATTTTTGTTTGGATCCTCATAAATTCTCTGCTTTTCTGGCAAATCATTGAGTATTGAAGCCAGTAAATAATGACAGCTATTTGAGTATCAGACTTCATATTTTTCAGAAAATGCATGCTAACAGAAAGCCTTTTATTCTATCAGCTTTCTAAATTTATAAGAGCATTATTTAAAATGTGTCCCTATTTTTGAGTCTTTATCCCTCCATTATTTTTGGCTTTGCCCTGATTTCTTGTGCTAAGAGGTCGAAAAGTATGGTACAAATTTCTTTGTAAACTCTCATAGTAAATGTTATAACTCATCTCAGTATCCAATGGTTAGAAGCATGCCAGCTGGATTGTGCACAGAATTTGGGAGAAGTACATGAAATTAAAAACAATCTGCTTTTATTATAATGTTCTCACCTTAAACTGGACAGCTAGAGCAGCACTTTTAAGGTTTAGTGTTCGTCCGTATTAAACCAGTACTGCTTTTCTCATGCAAGGGCATACATACTTATCATGATTTGCTGTGAGAGTTACCCTTGATGGTATGTTCAAGAATACAAGAATAGGTAAAAATGAAAGAAAGCTGGTCGCTGCTTCGCTGAAGACCTTGCTGTCTGTTTATTCACATGTCAGTGCTACAGGCTCTGTGGCTGATACACAGGACAGCCATTCCTTTGTATCCACACATACTAGATGATTCTTGGCCAGATCATAAGTCATGCATTTCATGTCACAGTATTAGATTTTTTAATTAACATCTAATAAAAGAATGGAAAATAGTAAACAAGAAATAAAAAGTATAAACTGCTTAATGTTATTGAGATTTTTCTAGATAATGTCATATTAAATTTCATATTCTCAGATAAAATATTTAAAATACATTAATTTTCTTTGACTAAACTATAAAACAATATTTGGACTGCATTTCTTTATCTGCTGTATTGCACAAGTAAAGGAGTATATGTGTTCTGAATGTACCTCTCAGTCTGTTAGCTCAAGAATTCTGTACAAAGCCAAAATGTAATGGGAGGGGGCAAAGGACCAAAATCAGAGACAGATTTTAAATATTGCTCCTGTAAACTTAGGAAGTTGATAGAATAACTGGTCTGCATTAGCATACATTTTTTTTGAAGAATATGAAGTCTGAAAGTCAAATAGCTGTCATTATTTAGTGACTTCAGTCCACTACTAAATGATTTGTCAGAAAATCACAGAGTTTATGAGGAAAAGACCAAAATATGTGAAGAATAAATTTGGACATTCTGCAAAATTTTGGACCATTGAGAGGTATGCTTCTGAAACAGACAATTGCTTCTGAAGATAATTTCAAATCTCACATACACAGGAACATAATGCTAAAAAATAATGCCTACTCTGAGTGTTTTGTTGAGGAACATCGATGCCTGGCTGTTTCAGAACAATTTCTTTGAGAGCTCATATTCTGAACTGTAGGCAGTAAAAGGTACCTTAAATTTCTGGAAAACTTGACATCCAAAGCTATTGTGAAGAAATTACCATGCAGTGCCATGTAAAGAGTTTCTTGACATGCTCATGGAAAGGTGTCCCAGTCGTCGACGTATCTGCATCATTGAGTACAGACAGCTGTATATTTCTGTCTATACTTGAATCATGTTGTTAAAAACAGGAGTCTGTGGAGGGACAGATTTAAGTAGACCAATGTCTAAGTAGTAAACCCTAACAAGGCAGTAGGATTATGTTTTCCTGAAAGATTGTTGCAAATTAAGTTGTCATAGACAAAATTATACATGTCAAAAGCAAAAAAAAAAAAAACCTTACCTAACTTGAAGAATGTCAGAGACAAATGCATAGTCTTTTACATGTGAAGAAGTGAAATTAGACTGGAACACCTTTACATTTGTAAGGCATGTCACATCTTGTACTTTCTTTTTTGACATATGTTTGCATTACATTTCCATGTTTGTGTTATCTGTGTATATATTTGTGTGTGTATGTGTGTGACGTAGAGTGAGAGGAATATGTGTATGTGAGAGAGAGCGATAGAGAAAGAGAGAAAGGAATATGTGGGAATATATGAGATATGTGTCTGTTATACATAATAGCTGCTACTCTAGATGTCTTCTACAGCTCTAGCTGGTGTGGAAGAGGAAGGGAGATATTTCCTTGGATAAGAACAAAAGAAAATTGATCTTGGTCATGGAAGTTAAGTGACTGCTGCAGCTATAAACCTAGGTATTTTAAAGATGGGATTGTTTCCATTGGGGTACCTTTAAGATCAGTGATGATGAGATTTCCAGGAGTTTTTTCAACTCTTATGAGGTTCAAATATCATACTTTTTATTTTGGAGGAGTTTAGGGGTAGCTTAAGGTTGTTCAGTCAAGAATTAAGGGAGTGAAAGCCAGAATGAAGCTGGATTTTAATAGTTGTATGTGACAGACTGGATCGAAGAATAACCATGTCATCTGCGTAGGGAGTCATAGTAAGGTTAGGGAGGTCGGAGTGCAGTTTGCTAATAAAGATTGAAAACAACACTGGAATGAATACAGAGTCCCGGGGAATTCCTTTGGTAAGGGTGCTGAAGGTGATAGGGGTGCACCAGTTTTGACTTTGAAATACCTATTTGTTAAGAAATCTTGGATCCAGATGACAGTGTTGGAGCCAACTCCAAAGTCTTGGAAGGAGAGAAGGAGCAGAAGATGGTCAATAAGATCAAAAGCTTTGGTAAGGTTAGTGATGAGTGATCCCTAAAGGTTTCCTTTAGCCATGTTGAGAAGGATCTCATCTGTAAGTGTCCATAGTGAGTCATTGTACTCTGGTCAGCCCATATTCTCTGCTGTTTAAGAGAGAGGAGGTTGTACTGTTGGGACGTTATTTCGTTCTTTCAAGGTTTGGAGATTTTTACCATTGTCATTTCTTTGAGGGTTAAACAAGTATTTGTTTGTATTTATTATTAATTTGTTTTTGAAATATATCTGCTCATTTAAAATGGTATTGATTAATAATAAGGTATGGGTTGTAGTCGTTTTTTTTAAAGTTGGTTTTATGGGGAAGGCTTGCTGCAATCATGATTTTTGCATGTTTTAAAACACTGATTTTTTTATTGTTTGTAGTGTATAGTGCTTAGTGTAACCGTTTTGTCAAGATGGAAAGATCTAATACAACTTTACCAAAGTTATCTTTCAATAGTTCACGCTACTGGAGCCTAGATTGGTAGGTATTTTAGTTTTTGATTTACGATGAATACAGTTATACAATTTTACCTTTTTTTCTGTGAATATTATTAGTGATGCATATTTTCCTTAGATGACTTTTGCCTTCATGTTGGATGGCATTAGCCCCTTCTTTCTGCTCTTGAGCCCATTCATTCTACTACCACTTAGGGAGGCTTGTGCAAAGGGGACAGCCACCTGGAGGGGCCATTATCGAGGCAGCCATGGAGGTGTTTTGTGCCCTCAATCACATCTGACAACATGAGGAATGAGGACATTTCTAATTAGATTTACCCCCCACCCCTAGAGGCTGACATGATTATCTCCATAACATGGGGGGGGGGCTTTCTATGCTCTCCGTGTGTGTGTGTGTGTGTGTGTGTGTGTGTGTGTGTGTGTGTGTGTGTGTGTGTGTGTGTGTGTGTGTGTGTGTGTCTGTCTGTGAATGATGTGAGCCTCATGCTAATGAGGATTACCATCACCAACTTGATAAACTCATTACAAATCCCTGGTGAATGACTGCTGTTTCATTGCTGCAGGCCTCCACTTGCATGCATGTCTTGTAAGCCATAATTTAATTAAAACATTTTATAATTTATTTGTACAATGTCTAAGCAGTGAATTTGTTTTCTAAACCAGCAAGATAATTTGATTTTTGTTTTCCTGAAAGAAAATGTTACTGAATATTACATAATTTAAAATGTTTTGTGATTTGTTAAATAATAAAGGTACAACTATCTCATAGGTTTAATAGGTTGGTACTAGGCTATCGGCCCTAGAGCTTATACAAGCCTAGCCATAACAATTCCCTGGCTATTTCTTCCCACACTATTTACTCTCATAATTAAAAGAAGAATAGTAAAGCAATGCAACTTCCACATTCAGGTGAAAAGTGATTTTTCATCCATTGGAGAGGGTCAGTTGTCCCTCCAATGGAACATATACACCAATTAGATAAGGGACTGCATGTCTCATATTGCATTTACTATGTTTATCAGCTATAAATTTACTGAATCTCCACAACAGTCTGAGAGCTAAAGGGCTGCTGTTCTGGAAAAATGGTATATCTGACACGGTGTTCACCAATGCACTGGCTGACCAGTGTGATTTCTGTAAACACAGTGGAAACCTTTAAAAGTGTAGTTTAAGAGTAGATTATTATTTGCCTTGTTCTTTTATTCACATAATAAAGATTCAAATTAAACATTCTCTTCTTCAGAAAACATGACATACATGAGTGGCTTGTCGACCTAGATCTCTTCCAAGTTATATCTGAAACCACTAGGCCCAAAGTCAAAATAAGTATCCATTCCCTCTTAATCCTTATTATTATTAATATTCTAGGTAAAATTACAAATACAACCACTGTCCCCCTTCACTAAGTGGCCACCAACCTACAGAACTGTAGCTAGGATGGGATGAAGTTGGCTGCTCCCCTTGCACAAGCTGTCAGTCAGTATCAAAGTGGAATGCCAGCATTTCACTTAGTACTGAAATTTGACCCTGATGCAATGCTAGTATTCATTCAAGTCATTTAAACATGCATACATATGCATTTACTGGTAGTTAAATGGTTAATGAGCTGTTTAGTTTGAGGGGCATCAGTCTGCAGGACCTAGCCACTGCTCAAATGCACTGTACTCTTTGCAGTTCAAAAGCTTTCATTCTGTAATCTAGGTAGAAGCAGCTTTACCAAACTGCAAGCCACACTTTCGCAACATAAATGGTCACCATTCTTGCCCACACAAGACCCAGGCATAACGGCAGATGCCCTAACTGCTACCCTCCAAGCCCTGATACAAAATGTTCTTCTTCCTTATCTCCCATCTTCACATCCCCCTTAACTCCCAACTTCACACCCCCTTATCTCCCATCTTGAAAACCAAACCAAAAACAGATGACTAACTAAGGAGATTTAAGTCACTGCTAAAACAAAGAGGTGAAACCTGGAAATAGTGCAATACTTTGGAACCCAAGAAAGATGTGTTAACCCTTGAAACCTAGCCAAAAAAGCATTAGGAGACACATACCCCCCAAACCATCAAACCAATCTGTACAACAAACCAAAAAAAATCTGGGCACAGGTTAACCAAATAATTGGAAGGAAAACTAATAACTTTACTCACAGCAACTTCTATACTATTCAAAATGGCTCTCTATCTTCAAAGAGCTTTCTAATGTCAAGTAATTCCTAGGTACACCCTTAGTTGACATCCTGAGTGAAATACTCCAGAATCTTACCACCAGTTGACTTTAGATGAATTAAAGTAAAAGACATTGAAAAGATAATTAACAAGATTCCAGATGACAGCCCCCAAGATCAATGACCTTCACCCGTGGTTTATAAAAGCCTGTTCTGAACATATATGCCACCCATTGAAGTATACACTCTTCCTCTCTTTCTGTAAAAAGGTTTACCCAAATTCTGTAAGGGCTATGTAATAAAACCACTTCCTAAGACCAAAAATCTACTCTTCAGCTCTGACTTTAGGCTCATATCTATACTTCCTACACTAGGAAAAGTTGCGTAAATAGCCTACAATCAATTTTCTTCCTACATTTTTGAGCAACAACTCCTCTGCTTTAATCATCATGGGTTCTGAGCAAACTGTAGTACAGTCACAGCCATCTGGACCCTTACTGATGACATACTTACTTGTGGATGAAGGCCATTTTAACATATACCATTTTCATACATCTCACTACAGATTTTGACACAGTTGACCCCCCCCCCCCCCAGTGCCGCCCTATTTAACTATGGAATCAGCAGCAATGCAACCAAATGGTTCATCATTTTGCTTTCTGATCAATGTTTCAGGGTGAAATTTGGTTCCACCTCCTCATCCAAAGTCACCCGCAAAGGGTTAACATATTTAAATGAAATAAAATTAAATAAAATACATGAAATAAAGTAGCTGCAATTTTTTGTATCACTCCATTTCTGACTCACTTCACAACCTCCACCTGAAAAATTATTAGATAATGTATAGCATATGGTGAAGCAGTATGAATAACTTGTACAGGGTGCAACACTGATTGTGTCATATTTTACAGGAAAAAGTAAACTGGGGTCCCTTATGTGTACTGGTGGTTTGTATGTGGTCGTTAATGTATCTGTGGCCATTTTCTCAATTAAGTAAAGGAATGGTGATTTATGTATTAGTAGAGATTACGAACACCTATGATTTGACTCATTCATATTCAACATGCTTTTTTGAATACAAGGTCAGTAACTGCTTATGTTATATACTGTGCTGGTACAAGACAGCTCTTGTACACTACTGCTATACTTTCGCTATACAGAGTAAGGCCTTTGCTGAGAATGAAGCATTCTGAGATGTGCAGTATAAATAAGGCACTAAAAGTGTTATCACTGTAATACCAAGTACTAATCTTTTCATAGCTGATTATTATACTGCCATTTAGTAACTATATATCCTTTTGTAAATGCATGAAAAAATTGACATGCTCCTTTAGATATTGAAACATACCCAGACTGTTGAATGTAATCACTAAATGATCTGATTGCTTATGATTTTGTACCAGAAGAAACACCTGCTCTTTTACGTATTCACGACTGCTTGATGATTGTCTGAGTAAAGTTAGAGGGTATTTGCAAATTTTTTATCCTTTGGGAAAGTTGTTTACTTGCTTGAAGTTGTTTTTTTTCTAGTGAATTTTAGCATTGCAAATGAATAAACTAATTATAGTTCTGAATTGCAGAAATGTGTGAGTTGCATTTTAATAGCTTTCATTTGAGTATTATGTAAAGTACTGGAATGTGGTAAAAACCTTTTAGCTCACAGAATTCTTGTTGTAGACTCTGCCTAAACACAAAATGGGATTTTCAAAACCGTTTTGTTTTGTTAGAATCTGAAAGCATCCAGCTGTATATACATTTAGGTGATTATTATTGATAGTAACCTTGAGTTTGCTGGCCTGTAACAAACCGTGCAGAATGTAGAATCCATAACTAAATATTTCATTGAGTAACAGCAATTCTGTGTGGAGTCTGCATGTCCTCTCCGCGGTTGGGTGGGCGTTCGAAAGACATGCGTAAATGGGCGTGCCTTCGTTGAAGGTTGAATGTCGAGCTGGCACCTCGGCGTTCGTGAAAATCTACTGCCAATCATTAGCAGACCGGAGTTCCGCTGTGGCGACCCCTTACTGAGAAAAGCCAAAAGACAACAACAACAGCAATTCTGTGAAGGTAACAGCACTCAAAAAAAGTTTTAATGGACTTGCATAAACCCCCTCTGCAGACCCTCAACTGTAAATAAACTAACCCCAAGACTGTAACCTTGGGGGCTTTTATAAACCTCCCTACTCCTGCTAAACACTGAGGTCACTTAAAAATATATTATTCCCATTTTGCAAGTTCTCCATATTTTTTACGTCTATCACAACACCCCCCCCCAAAAAAAAATATTTGCATCTTTGTAGAACTTTGCTTCTATCAGTTAGCTTAGTGCTGCAGATCTGCTTAAAGAAACTTTGAAACAGGAACATATTGCCTGTGTCATATTTCTTTCCCCTTATATTGGTTTATATACATATATACACATAAATTATCAGACACACACACACACACACATATATATATATATATATATATATATATATATATATACACATATGTGATTGCATGTGGATTGCTGCCTGTTGCTTGGTCACTTGAATCACAGCTGCTGAAGTGTAGTAGCCTGGTGTGTTGCTGTCAACACTGCTACTGAAAGTTATATTTTTTCGTGTTGCTACTGAAAGTTATATTTTTCCTCTGACACCACATTATCTACAAAGTCTGTCGGACAGAAATCTATAGAACCTGTAGGGGTACTACTGTATCCATATCTATTGACTCTTCATAGTATTAGTCTAACAGTTTCACTTAAGTGTTTTATGTTAAATATGTAGTGTGTGTGTGTGTGTGTGTGTGTGTGTGTGTGTGTGTGTGTATATATATATATATATATATATATATATACACACACACACACACACACACACACACACACACACACACACACACGAGGATAAAATATTAAATCTATTTTGAAACAGATTATGCAGATATTCTGACTTGTTCTTGGTCAGCACTCTTAGCATTAAATCAATCAGCATAGCTCTCAACTTCTTTGCTCTAGAATTGGGGACAAATGCCAAAAATAATGGTGGACGAACCCAAAACTAGGCATAATTTCTGAAATTTTGACTGATTTGCTTTGAATGCTATAAGCAATATTTGCTTAGAAAGGTAATACACCAATGTGTTTTTATCAGCATGCACTTTCAGAAAAAATTGACATTATTGACTATGTGTAATACATCTTCAGAAAAATCAAAATGTTTATTGGACACAGGGCAAAATATGAGACAAAATCAGGGTCATTCTGCCAAATTAGTAACAGCTGAGAGTTATGTCAGTTAGTTAAGCATTTGTCCACGCTGGATCCCCCAGCTAACTGTGATTTTCATGCATCTTGCATTGCATTCTGTTCCTCAAAGAGAGAAATTCCAAAAATACCATTGCTGACTAGCACTTCTTTCATGTCTTACTGTTGGCACTATTCATTTGCAATACTTCCATCTATAAATCTTTGTAGAGAAATGGAAATCACTGCTGCCATCATTAGCTCCAACTGTCAGCCTGCACACCAGAAAAAAAAATGGTTTCCCTTTTTCTCTTCAAAACTAGCACTTGGTCTGTTGGTTGGTCACATGCTTATTAAGCAGCCATATTAACCATAAAAGTGTCAGTCGGCCCAAAGAGTCAAACTGAAGTGTGTTAGCATGTCTAAGTTGGCTAGCAGCACCTTAAGAAACTGTTTTACAAATGTTTTTCTTTTTTATTCTGTTTTCTTCCTTTAACATTCACACCACACTTTCTGTGTCCTATTTTATTCCAGTTGCTTACTTTGCTCATCTGTTAGTCATGACACTTTACAAGTGTTTTGCTAGCCTTGTACTATTTCTTCAGTCCTGTCAGCAGTTTGGTCTGATTACTGAGAAGTCTGTTTCATTTTTGTTTATTACTAATTTGTCTTTTTCAACACCTGGGGAACACATATTTTTCTTCTTTGTGGTTGGTTGCATCCTGGGATTAATTTACTCTACAGCGTATATTTCAAGGCTGTAAGCACTTTAAATACTGCAATCTACAAGTGGTTAGCCTTGAATTATTTCTACAGCCCTGTGAGCTGTTTGGTCTAATTATTGACAAGTATGCTTTTATTTTTGTTTGTTTTTAATCTGTGTCATTTCCCATGTCTTTTTAAGACCTTTAGAACACATACTTTTCTTCTCTGTGTTTGGTTGCTTCCTGGGATTGACTGGCTTGACAGCCTGTATTTTAGAGTTGTAAATGGTTTAAAAACTGCACTTGATAAGCAGATGTGCTTCAGTGATTGAGTAATTGAGTATTTGACTATCTATTTATTTTAATTCTGCATATAACTTGTTTATACATAGATGTACTACTTATTCACCCATATTATTTTGGATTCATCATTTTATTAGGACACTGTAGACATTTTACATTGGTGAGAGCGGTTGTCATGAGGAAAGTGTCATATTAGTTCATGCACGGTATTTGTTACTGGTTGCAGATTTGAACTTTAAGAGCTTTGTAATGGATTCATGGATTCTTTAAATGCTTATCTTTTTATAGACTTACTAAAAACAAATACATATTTGAATGTAAGTACTATGGTACATACTTTAGGGATACTCAAGATGGCCTCTGCCTCATTTGTACAAAGTTGTATGAGCTGTCTGATATAGTAAAATTTAAAATTATCAGTGACACACAATTTTGTTCTTGCCATTTTAGCAAAGCATTTTCCTCACTCTCTGATAGACTGGTTAGGTGAAAATTATTTACACCCACAAAAGAACCATGTTGAATTATTAAACTGTTAAAACAGAGCAATTCTACAGAACAACTTCCTACTACTTACAATTTTTACTAGAAAATGATATGCCTAGAAAAAGAAAGAAAAGGTCTTGGCCGCAAACTAATAAAAATAAGTATAAAACGTTTGCCCATCGAGTGTTAAGTTAACTGCAGGAGGCGATGACCTGCAGATTTTTTCTCTTTATTAAATAAAAGCAAAGACACCGTATATAGCGATCTACCCACAGAAGAGTTCAAATCTGAAGATTGTGACAGCATTATTAGTAATTTGGATAAAGATGAAACTAGCATAAACAGGCTAGTTACAAGTAACAATAAACTGACTTCTTTGCCTAGTATTCTATTGTTGTCCAAGATCATTTGGATTTATTTAACAGTGACTTAAAATACAATCAGGTTAGTTTAAATGGAATGTCTACAATTGAAGGCATACTGGATTCCTCATTATGTAACACTAACGCAGCAGAAGATCATACCTGCCTGTACCCTCAAGTTGTTGTCAATCACAGTAATTGTGTTAATATATTGTCACCTGATCATGATCACCAAATTTTATCCACTAGTTAAAAAGCTGACAATCTAACTTCCAATAAAACTGGAATAGAAGAGACCCAGTCAACACTTTGTGACACAAATGAAACTTCAGCTTGTAGTACGTTCTCAGGTGGTAACGTCCCTGATGTAAATGTTTGTGACATTCATGTCACAGAAAGGAAGAAAGTGGTTACTCAGGATAATTCAGTCAGTTTTAGTGAGTTTACCCCACCTAGTAAATTAAGTAATACAGGCAATGAAGTTTTAATTCTGGGAGCCTCAATTATAAAACCAGTGGCTGGTTGACTCTGTGGTTTGTCCAAGAACATTCACACAGTATCAGACCCAGTGGGTTTGAGGCTGACTAATAAACCTAGACTCCCACCAAAACTGATGTCAGAAAAAAACTAAATATGACATACTTGTTCTTCATTCAGGAACTAATGATTTGAGACATACCCCTCTTAATAATATGAAAAATGCTATTCTAGATATAATAGAGTATCTAGAAAGTTTAATGCAGACTATGTCCTTAGCAAAATCATACCATCAGCTTTGTGGACTAACCTTATTCACTAAAGCAAATAACTTTAAAAATTGACTAATACAGTTAACACTAACTCATTTTTTTTAATAACTTCAAGCATATTACTTACTGGAAGAATGTATTTATGACTGGACAATGTTTGTTAGGGATGGGTTACACCTTAATCTGTTTGTTGCAACTCACATGGCTAGTAAAATTAAGGAAAAGAGTAACATTTTTTATTCAATGAAACACCAAACCTAATAAAAGTGGCAGACTGATAGAACTCTAAAATGTCTACTTTGCAATGCAAGAAGCTTGAGTAACACATCTGACAAACTTAGTGGCCTACTAGCTAAGGACATTTTTCAGATTATTACTATCAATGAATCATGGAACTCAACTTGTTA
Organism: Protopterus annectens; assembly: GCF_019279795.1. Taxonomy (NCBI): domain Eukaryota; kingdom Metazoa; phylum Chordata; order Ceratodontiformes; family Protopteridae; genus Protopterus; species Protopterus annectens. The sequence continues at coordinate 2,295,327 of NC_056734.1, read as the reverse complement.
TCATTTAAAAGAATTTATCCAATATGAATGCCTAAGGGTAAATTTTAATAGTGGTAGAGGGTCTTTATAGGTCCATAAAAGTTTGTCATCATGTAATGTAGAAGTTGTAATTCTTTATGAAACTATTCTTATCAAACTTTTGTATCCTAATCAAAATAATAATGTTTTCATAGTTTTAAGCTATTGTACTCCACGTATGTCTTGTACTGAGCATTGGGATTACTTGATAAATTTAGCAAATTGTTTTGAGAATAAGTAAATTGTTTTGCTTTTGGGTGACTTTAACTGATGTGGGATAAAGTAGAACTCAGTGTCAACTTTTGAGAGAATTTGTTAACATTATTTCATTTTTCAGACTAACATAACTGGATACTAGTACTACATGAGGTAATAATATTTTAGATATAATTCTGACTAATATTCCAAATAAGATACAGAATTTAAGAGTTTCAGGTAGAACTAAATGTAAGTAGATCCTTTCATGGTAAAACTTATACTGTATATCAGACGTTATTGTAAATGCTTTTACTCAAATGTCTAACACATACTGATCTTATCTATTAAATCTCTCGGAGTATCAGTTTGGGTACTCTACCTTGGAGAAGCAATTGAGTAGCTGTTTTAATGATTATGTCCATAAAGAAAATGTTAACAATTTGTTTCCTACATTGTGGAATAAGTCCATTATGAGGTTGTATAAAAAGAAAAAAGACACTACAAAACTCTGTCAAGGTTTCCTGCTAATGGAAATAAGAAAAAAACATTTAATTCAGTTGTAAAAAATTAAAATCAGAAATAAAATCAGTCAGGATTAACTATGACAAAGTAATTAGTTAAGTCCACAAACAAAAAAAGCATTTTACAAATATATTAATTTGTTGGATACAAGGGCATCTTCTATTGACATTATTTTGAATAATGATGTAATATTAACTGATTCTTATATTTTAGTTGGTGAATTTAATAAATATTATTCTGCTATAAGTCAGGATCTTGATTTTCATGCTCCTATTATAGATCAGATAACTGTCTTAGGTCCTAGTCCTCTTTTTTCTCAAATTCTATTATTAGGAATACAGTCACCAAATTTAAGAAAATGTCATCTATAGGTCATGATAATATAGCTAGTGCCTCTTTACTAGAGATAAATGAGGCTCATATACCCATTTTATGATTTGTTTTTAATAAATTGCTAAAAATCAGCATTGTACTTCATAATAGGAAACTATCTTCCATTACCTCTATACATAAAAAGGACAGGAAAGATATCATTAGCAATTATAGGCCCATAAGTCTGACATCTCTGGTCAGTAAGTGCTTCGACAGATGTCTACAATAATTCATACATAACTCAGGCTTTAGATTAACAGTAAAGGATATTGACCAACATGATTTTATTAGGCAAACATCTACCATGAGTAACTTAGCATGCTTTTATGATCAAATAACAATGGCCTTGGATATAGGTTTATCCCAGGTGTGATCTTTTTGGACCTTGCCATAGTGTTTGACTGTCTGCCATTCCATTCAAAAACATTTACTTGAATCTAACATTAATTATTTCATTAGATGGGTCATGAATTGGTTACCTGACAGACAGGATTGTATTAAGATATGTAAAGTTCATTCAGATTTTCTCACTGTGACATCTAGTGTTCTCCAAGGATTGATTCTGGGCCCAGTGCTGTTCAATCTTTTTCTTGTTTTTTGTGGTATTCCAATGAATACCAAATTTTGGGTCTAAAAATTTACAGATGATTGTAAAATTGGTTTTATAACACAAAATAAATCTGATGCCAATGATATTATGGCTTATTTGTGTCTGATTTGTAAGTGTGCACAGGATGCTGGACTAAACATTAGCCTGGATAAGTGCAAAATTATATATTTCTCAAGTATGATTCAAAAATTGTTTCATCTATTTCACAGGCATATTACTAGAAGAGGCCAAGGAACATAAAGATCTTAGCATCACTATTGCATCTGATTTCTCTTTTAACTACAAATGATGTATGAACTCTTCACTTTGTTACTGAGCTCTGTCTTGTTTTTAGCATATATTTTACATAACAGAGCCAATGTAGAACCAACAGAATCCTCAAATTATCTCAACAGTCTACCATCATAAATTCGACTACAGTGTTCAGGCCTCACAGTCATGCAACTTCTGAAATATGTTAACCTTTGTCAGTCCCTCTAAATAATTCTTATTACTTCTTAACCATGTCTCTCTTTCATTTCCATCCTATATTTAAACTCCACTTTAATTTTACCTCACTCCCTAGCTATATTTTTCAGAATACATTTCTGTCTTCCCTAATGGTAGGAAAGCACCAATGTCTCATTTTTATTTCATTACCCGGAATTTTTATTTCAGTCATTATTGGCACATGATCTGAAATACTTATTGGATGTGTATCAAAACTTTCAATTAAATGCCCATGTTTTTGTGGAATATAAGTTCTGTCTAGTCTAGCCTGGTTTTAGTACATTATGGAATAATATCTGAATTCCCTCTGAACTCCTGCTACTGAATTCAGATCTTGCATGCCAATTATTTTCATAAGTTTCTTCAAAAATCTACCCTCTTTTGTTATGTTTTCCCTTCTGAGCCCCCCCCCCCCATATACATCCTCACTGCTGCAAATCAAATTCTAGTCCCCACTAATTAGTAATATTCCCTGCTGAAAGCTAATTATTTCTCCTAGAATTTTCTTGAGCTCCATTATAGAAGTTTTAGGTGGAATATAAATACATGCTAGCGTAATTCTCCTCCTTTGTCAGGAGTCCCTTAGTGCAACAAATCTTCCATTATTATCGTTTTCCCCTCTTCTATCACTATTGGAGCTTCTTTTGCAATCTCTTCTATCACTATTGGAGCATATCTTGCAATAAATATAAGTAGTCCTCTTTCCCTTTGTCCCAGATATTCCACTGGATATCCATCCTGAAATCCTTTCTTTATCAAATTCACATGCTCGTTTCTTTCCAAATGTGTCATCTGTAGCATAGGTATTTGCACTCTGCATTTTTAATACTTGTATATCTCTTTGAGACCATTTGTGATACCCCTCCACCTCTGGGTCAGTAATCAAGGAGCCTCAGTCCTCACCCCTGGCTCCTATTGGAGTGCTGTGGGATGAAGCACTTAAAGACTACCCCCTACCACCCCCAGACTAATGGTCTTGTGAAGAGGTTAAACTCTAGACTTAAGACCATGTTGCAGGCATTTGCAGACCAGTTTAAGAGGGAGTGGGACAAATATTTGCCCCATATGTTGTTCTCTTACAGACAGGTACCCCAGGAATCCACAGATTTTTCACCCTTTGAGTTGCTGTGTAGGCATAGGGTGAGTGGATCTCTAGATTTGATTTGTGATAAGTGGGAATCCAACAAGAAGTCTGTTGTGGCATATGTCCTAAACCTCAGGACAAGGGTCAGGGAACTCATGGGCTTGGCCTAGGAGAGCTTGGCAGAAGCCCAACAGCAGAAAAAGGTCTGGTATGACAGGAATGCTCGAGCCAGAGATTATGCTGTGGACAGCAGGTTATGGTTCACATTCCTGTCAGACACAATAAACTGCAGACAGCTTGGGAGGGACCCGTCAAGGGGGTAAGGAAGGTCATTGATGTTAACTACATGGCAGAACTGTTAGGCAGGAGGCAGGGGCACAAATTGTACCATGTTAACATGATGAAGCCGTGCTATGATAGGGAGGCCCTTGTGCTGAGTATTTGCAGTAGGGGGCAGGAGGAGTCTGAGTCCACCTCTGGGATAGTAATCAAGGAGCCTCATTCCTCACCACTGGCACCTATGGGGAACATTCACTGGGAGGATAACAGGTATACACCCAGCAGCTCCAGATGCAGCTCTCTGCATCAAGTACAATCGAGCACACTTTTCGTTAAGAGTACACAGGGAACACGGTCAGTCAGGGCTGGTTCCTCTCTCTTTCTGCAGATCCCTAATCAGACTGCCCACTGGCACAGCTATAGAGTTGAGTCCTTAGCCAGGGTTCCAAGCCAAGTTGTCCAACACTCTCTCTGTCCAACCAGTGCTTTGTGTCCCTGGCCAAGTAGCTGACACACACTCTTTGAGATCTGATTTGCACACACACACAGGCACTCACACACAAACACACACACACACACACACACACACACACACACACACACACACACACACACACACACACACACACACACACACACACACACACCTGGGAAAGGTTGGCACATGTTTACTAGCTATGCTTCCTGTTGCCCAGACTATAAGGTAGTTATCACTGCCATCAGCTACTTTAAGGACCTTAACAAAGGGTGTCCAATTTTACTGAGTGAAATTATAATTAATACAAATGGTAAAACAATCAAGTACTGAGCAGGAGTGAGAGTGAGAAAATAACAGAAGATAACAATCCAAGATGTAAAATCCACGTAGTTTATTGCAGACAAGAACAAACGGATAAGCGCTTTCACTGTATCAGCTTCTTCAGATCCATGAAACAAACCTCCTAACACAAACTAGTTATATATTAAAAGCACACTGAGACAATTAAATAATTAACCTATCAAGAAGATGATCCAACACAAACCTCTATTTAAAGGCATAGCAAACTGCAAAGAACAGAAAAAGAACAGAAAAAAGCTCACTACAAGAATATAAATGCATAAAATAACTTAAAACATCCGTAAAATGACTTTAAACACTCCATAGAATATATAAAAGATTTTCCAAAACACATAAACTAATACATGAAAAAATTTTATATATAAATACATAAAAAACTTTGAGACATAAGGACATAATGTAGGCATATAAATATAAGTAATTACAAATAGTCACTTTACATGCCTGCGCTGCCTTAGGCTAGGTTTTATGGATGCCCTTTCATTTAAACCCAGTCCCCTATCAGCCCTTAAAAGTGTTATCCAGTCACTCTCTTTTCCTTCAGTGTATATCCTAACATCACCACCCCTCTGATTTGGGGTGATGACCTCTAACACTCTAAACAAAAACTTGTGGTCATGACCATGCATGACCACGTGTTTAGCTAAAGCATTATGCAACGTACCCTTCCTAATGTGGTAATTATGCTCTCTCATCCTATCTCTGAGGCGGTTGGTCTTACCCATAGAAAGAGGAACACAACTGACACACTGCCAAATAGACGACATGTACGGTCATACAATTTGCCTCCACTTTAGTATAAAAAACTCTTCTCAAATCAGGATGAAAAAACTCCACATTGCTGTCTATAAAAGGGCAAAAGTTGCAGTGACCACAGGGTCTGGTACATCCTACCTTTTTAGGATGTCTATCATGTCTTGGATAGCACAACATCCTTTTCAAGTTGTTCTTATTCCTAAAAAGAAAACGTGGAGCTTCACCTACTATCTGCCTAAGGTCATCATCATCGACCTGCAGGACACCCCAAAACTTACTGACAATCTCCCTGATTTCAAACTGATCTGATGAAAAAGTTGTGGAGAACTTAACACAACAGTCAATCTTTTCATCCCCAGCAACACTAGGATAAATGGGTCCAAAATAAGGACTGGCTGCAGTCAAACGTAGATTGTGTACTTCATCCAGATGGTGGTTGACCTCGTTCACATTATACCCCCTTTCTGTTAACCTCCTTGTCAGGTTATCTAATTCATTGGTAAACCCTATATCCATAGGGTTTAACCTTGAGGCCCTAATTGCCTGTCCTTTCATAATATTCCTAAATATGAACGGTGGATGCATGCTCGTTCTCATAAGTAATGAGTTACAGTGACAGGTCTTACGAAAACCCCCTGTGTTGATAATATCATCTGGTAACCTTTCAACAAACAGATCCAAAAATTCAATCTTATGCTCAGAGAAATGCATAGTAAACTTGAGGAAGGTGGTTAGATTGTTCATCATTGTATACATAGATTGCAACTGTGCCAATGTCCCTTTCCATAAAACAAAAGGTCATCCACAAACCGCTGATAAAATACTACATGCTCCCTGAACAATGTTTGACAAAACAACACATGTTCCTCCCAATGGGCTAGAAATATGTTAGCTTAGCTGTTCGCACAAGGTGTGCCCATGGCTACGCCATCACATTGCCTGTAAATAACATCTCTGAACATAAATAAGTTATTTTCAAGAACCAGTTCTAGAAAGTGTGTTATCAAGTCAATCTTAACATCCAAGTAGTCACTATGCTCCTTTAAATATTCTGAAACATAGGTAAGTCCTAGCCCATTCGGTATAACTGTAAAAGGGACTGCACATCAAAGGTTACAAATATACAGTCCGCCACAGTTCCTTGTTGTTTAATACATTCATAGAGGTCTATTAAGAACTGCTTAGAGTCTCGTAATACAAAAGTATTATTATTCAAAACTTGTCTTAAATGTTTTTCTATAAAGACAGATAGATGCTCAGTTACCCACCCATGACCAGAAACAATTGGTCTCATGGGTGGGTCTTTAGGGTCTTTATGTATCTTGGGTAGCCCATGTATCACAGGAATAACAGGCACCCTGATGCAAAGGTATTCATATAACTCCTTCCCTATTAAATTACTCTTAAAAATATTCAGAAGTGTATAGCCAACATACCTAATAATGTCATTAACATCATCCACTGTAATCACTTCATAAAACTTATCAAGCAACATCATTTCCATGGTTGTGTTATAATGCGAAGTATCCATAACAACAATCCTACCACCCTTGTCTGCTGGCCTTATAATGATGGTGGAGTCATCTTGTAATTTCTTTAAGCTTAACCTCTCCTTATAGGTAAGGTTATCAGACCTCATAGGTCTCCTATCTCTCTTGCTGTTGTAAAAGCTATATAATTCATCTTCCATTAATTTTAAGAAAGCCTCAACCAAAGGATGATTGGTGGGCACAAACTCACTCAAATTCTTAAATATGAACTCCCTATTATCAGCTGATTCATTACTGGAACCCTTAAACATATATTTTAACATAACATTTCTGCAAAACAATTTAAGGTCTGTAATAGTATCTGTTAACCTACCCTGTGTCTTTGGAATAAAATTCAACACTTTACTCAACAGCCTAATGTCGTCAATACTAAGTATCACTTGAGATATATTGTGAACTAATGTTTGTTGGTCCACATCTTTTTCAGGGTCTGATGGGATAAGGGTTCCCCTGAAGACTTTCTTTTCTGTCTGCCTCGACTCATGGAGCGTGACCTCCATGGTACTTTCTCCAGGCATGTAGGTAGAGGAAAAGACAAATTAGGGCTAATATTACTACTTGAATCTACTTGCTCTGCCCTTATCTTTGGTCTCACCACAACTTCAGATTTGCCAGCCAAAGATGTGGGTTTATCCTTATTAATGCGCACTTCAGGATATAGATTAGTGCCTGGCTGCATACTAGGATGTATAATATGTATGACATCATTAGAATCATTATAATCATGCACAAAGGCTTCATTGACAAGTGATTCCCCTCTAATCAGGGGACCACCAACATCTTTTCCTGCAGTGTTCTCTATACAAACTTCAGACCTATGAAACTCTGTATTAACAACATTATTACATTTAGTCACAGTACCAACAAGTTCAGCTTCCAAAGTCCTAGTATTTACATTAATGTTCACATTATTATTGTCCTTAGTAATAGGGTCATGGTCAAACTTATCAGAACCATGCCTCCTATTTGTATAAACAGTAGAGGGAGTAACGGTATTATTACCATTTCTGGGCCACATAAACACATGGCCCAGTTTAAAATCCGTAATGTCCCTAGTAGCCTTATGCCTTTTCTGTTGAAGTAGTTTACATTCAAATGCTAACACACTGTCCAATACATTCTCGAAGAGTGGTTGTACTACTTCACTAGGGAATTCACCAAAGAGCGCTTGTTGTGTCATATTAATACTGTCAGTTAACTTAGCTTCCTCTGGACGAAAAAAGTCAATGAGGAGCTGCAGATATTTCCTGCTTACCTCGATATTCAAACGTTGCCACTGTGCAAGCAAATCTGGATACTCTCTCCCCTGACTTGGCATCGTAAACACATGAAGCCCTCTGGGAATAATATTCCTATCCAAACAGAACTGGAAATGTAATCGTTGCATTTGGAAACATTTTAACTTCATAAAGTCCTTCTCCATAGCGTCAAGAAGCCTGTGCAGCTTCTCAGTGTTCACCGTCGCCTCTGTGACATCATCAGATACAGCAACACTCTCAAAATACCAGGAAGCGTTGACAGTACCTTTTAAATATTGTTGAAACCTCGACTGAAGTGCCTCTTTCCTATGGTCTTCACCTCTAGGAGTATAATCCAACTCAATATTGGCCATGATCCAGCAATAAACTCACTCCTGACAGCAGCAAAACAAAAGTGCAAATAAAAAAGTCTGACAAATTGCTGCTTCACAGGTAGACGCCCCTGCTCAGAGAAATATAAAAAATTTTGTAAAACAACCAAGTACTGAGCAGGAGTGAGAGTGAGAAAATAACAGAAGATAACAATCCAAGATGTAAAATCCACATAGTTTATTGCAGACAAGAACAAACAGATAAGCGCTTTCACTGTATCAGCTTCTTCAGATCCATGAAACAAACTTCCTAACACAAACTAGTTATATATTAAAAGCACACTGAGACAATTAAATAATTAACCTATCAAGAAGATGATCCAACACAAACCTCTATTTAAAGGCATAGCAAACTGCAAAAAACAGAAAAAGAACAGGAAAAAAGCTCACTACAAGAATATAAATGCATAAAATAATTTAAAACATCCGTAAAATGACTTTAAACACTCCATAGAATATATAAAAGATTTTCCAAAACACATAAACTAATACATGAAAAATTTTATATATAAATACATAACAAACTTTGAGACATAAGGACATAATGTAGGCATGCATATAAGTAATTACAAATAGTCACTTTACATGCCTGCGCTGCCTTAGGCTAGGTTTTATGGATGCCCTTTCATTTAAACCCAGTCCCCTATCAGCCCTTAAAAGTGTTATCCAGTCACTCTCTTTTCCTTCAGTGTATATCCTAACATCACAACCCCTCTGATTTGGGGTGATGACCTCTAACACTCTAAACAAAAACTTGTGGTCATGACCATGCATGACCACGTGTTTAGCTAAAGTATTATGCAACGTACCCTTCCTATTGTGGTAATTATGCTCTCTCATCCTATCTCTATATATATAGCTTTTATGACAGCAAGAGAGATAGGAGACCTATGAGGTCTGATAACCTTACCTATAAGGAGAGGTTAAGCTTAAAGAAATTACAAGATGACTCCACCATCATTATAAGGCCAGCAGACAAGGGTGGTAGGATTGTTGTTATGGATACTTCGCATTATAACACAACCATGGAAATGATGTTGCTTGATAAGTTTTATGAAGTGATTACAGTGGATGATGTTAATGACATTATTAGGTATGTTGGCTATACACTTTTGGATATTTTTAAGAATAATTCAATAGGGAAGGAGTTATATGAATACCTTTGCATCAGGGCGCCTGTTATTCCTGTGATACATGGGCTACCCAAGATACATAAAGACCCTAAAGACCCACCCATGAGACCAATTGTTTCTGGTCATGGGTGGGTAACTGAGCATCTATCTGTCTTTATAGAAAAACATTTAAGACAAGTTTTGAATAATAATACTTTTGTATTACGAGACTCTAAGCAGTTCTTAATAGACCTCTATGAATGTATTAAACAACAAGGAACTGTGGCGGACTGTATATTTGTAACCTTTGATGTGCAGTCCCTTTTACAGTTATACCGAATGGGCTAGGACTTACCTATGTTTCAGAATATTTAAAGGAGCATAGTGACTACTTGGATGTTAAGATTGACTTGATAACACACTTTCTAGAACTGGTTCTTGAAAATAACTTATTTATGTTCAGAGATGTTATTTACAGGCAATGTGATGCGTAGCCATGGGCACACCTTGTGCGAACAGCTACGCTAACATATTTCTAGCCCATTGGGAGGAACATGTGTTGTTTTGTCAAACATTGTTCAGGGAGCATGTAGTATTTTATCGGCGGTTTGTGGATGACCTTTTTGTTTTATGGAAAGGGACATTGGCACAGTTGCAATCTATGTATACAATGATGAACAATCTAACTACCTTCCTCAAGTTTACTATGCATTTCTCTGAGCATAAGATTGAATTTTTGGATCTGTTTGTTGAAAGGTTATCAGATGATATTATCAGCACAGGGGTTTTTTGTAAGACCTGTCACTGTAACTCATTACTTATGAGAACGAGCATGCATCCACCATTCATATTTAGGAATATTATGAAAGGACAGGCAATTAGGGCCTCAAGGTTAAACCCTATGGATATAGGGTTTACCAATGAATTAGATAACCTGACAAGGAGGTTAACAGAAAGGGGGTATAATGTGAACGAGGTCAACCACCATCTGGATGAAGTACACAATCTACGTATGACTGTAGCCAGTCCTTATTTTGGACCCATATATCCTAGTGTTGCTGGGGATAAAAAGATTGATTGTTGTGTTAAGTTCTCCACAACTTTTTCATCAGATCAGTTTGAAATCAGGGAGATTGTCAGTAAGTTTTGGGGTGTCCTGCAGGTCGATGATGACCTTAGGCAGATAGTAGATGAAGCTCCACGTTTTCTTTTTAGGAATAAGAACAACTTGAAAAGGATGTTGTGCTATCCAAGACATGATAGACATCCTAAAAAGGTAGGATGTACCAGACCCTGTGGTCACTGCAACTTTTGCCCTTTTATAGACAGCAATGTGGAGTTTTTTCATCCTGATTTGAGAAGAGTTTTTATACTAAAGTGGAGGCGAATTGTATGACCATACATGTCGTCTATTTGGCAGTGTGTCAGTTGTGTTCCTCTTTCTATGTGGGTAAGACCAACCGCCCACTCAGAGATAGGATGAGAGAGCATAATTACCACATTAGGAAGGGTACGTTGCATAATGCTTTAGCTAAACACGTGGTCACACATGGTCATGACCACAAGTTTTTGTTTAGAGTGTTAGAGGTCATCACCCCAAATCAGAGGTGTGGTGATGTTAGGATATACACTGAAGGAAAAGAGAGTGACTGGATAACACTTTTAAGGGCTGATAGGGGACTGTGTTTAAATGAAAGGGCATCCATAAAACCTAGCCTAAGGCAGCGCAGGCATGTAAAGTGACTATTTGTAATTACTTATATGCGTATGCCTACATTATGTCCTTATGTCTCAAAGTTTTTTATGTATTTATATATAAAATTTTTTCATGTATTAGTTTATGTGTTTTGGAAAATCTTTTATATATTCTATGGAGTGTTTAAAGTCATTTTACGGATGTTTTAAGTTATTTTATGCATTTATATTCTTGTAGTGAGCTTTTTTTCTGTTCTTTTTCTGTTCTTTGCAGTTTGCTATGCCTTTAAATAGAGGTTTGTGTTGGATCATCTTCTTGATAGGTTAATTATTTAATTGTCTCAGTGTGCTTTTAATATATAACTAGTTTGTGTTAGGAGGTTTGTTTCATGGATCTGAAGAAGCTGATACAGTGAAAGCGCTTATCCGTTTGTTCTTGTCTGCAATAAACTACGTGGATTTTACATCTTGGATTGTTATCTTCTGTTATTTTCTCACTCTCACTCCTGCTCAGTACTTGGTTGTTTTACAAAATTTTTTATATTTCTCTGAGCAGGGGCGTTTACCTGTGAAGCAGCAATTTGTCAGACTTTTTTAATACAAATGGTAGTTTGACCAAGAGCAAGGCTATTAGGAGTAGCCCCCACAGTGTCACCAAATAAACATGCAAATACTCTCAAAACTTAAGTATCTCTAAAAAGATCAGCCACGATGAAAGGTTTAAATATATTTAATAATAAATAATAAAAGAGAAAGACAATGCTAAGTATTTATTCACAGTGACATCAGAGTTCAAATCACAGGAAATATTTAAAATAGCATTTAAGGACAGATTTAGACAAATAAAGAAAAACAATATCTAAACTAAGCTTCACAATATTTCTGACCAAATCTAAGAGAATCACTATTCCCTACTTACCACAGCAAGGCAGATGATTGATTTATTTATTATTTATTTATTTACCTTTGTTTACCGGGAAATTCTGACTGGACACAGGTCCTTTTTCAGTGGAGGCCCAGGGAGAAAAACTCCACAAGTACAAATAATTAAAACATACAAGAGTAAATGAGTTTACAGTAATGAACATAACATACTATGAAGCAGAGTAATTAGATCCATAGTAAGAAACAAAACATACAATAAATACCAAGCAATAGGATTTTGTAACAAACTGAAGAGACAAAGAAACCTAAGAATTAAGCTAAAAAAGCATGCTCAGTGGCAGATAATAAAAAATAAAACTGTACTGTTTGGATAGGAATTTTGTTTATGATGTGGAAAATTGTCATTCTTGTTGTCAGGCCCAAGATAGAATACTGAATGCTCAGTCTCACAAAGAGACTTCTCAAAATAATATCTAAAATATTACCTTTGGGATAGCTTACAAGAAAATTGTTTTCCCCATTTCTCAGGTCTGTGGCAGG